>NC_069499.1:767325467-767452967 GCF_027579735.1 Bombina bombina
TAAAATAAGGAATGTTGAACATTCTGAGTCAAGGCAAATAAATGTTTGAATACATATATTTAGAACTTTATAAACAAAGTGCCCAACCATAGCTTAGAGTGTCACAGAAAATAAGATTTACTTACCCCAGGACACTCATCTACATGTTTGTAGAAAGCCAAACCAGTACTGAAACGAGAATCAGCAGAGGTAATGGTATATATAAGAGTATATCGTCGATCTGAAAAGGGAGGTAAGAGATGAATCTCTACGACCGATAACAGAGAACCTATGAAATAGACCCTGTAGAAGGAGATCACTGCATTCAAATAGGCAATACTCTCCTCACATCCCTCTGACATTCACTGCACGCTGAGAGGAAAACCGGGCTCCAACTTGCTGCGGAGCGCATATCAACGTAGAATCTAGCACAAACTTACTTCACCACCTCCATCGGAGGCAAAGTTTGTAAAACTGAATTGTGGGTGTGGTGAGGGGTGTATTTATAGGCATTTTAAGGTTTGGGAAACTTTGCCCCTCCTGGTAGGAATGTATATCCCATACGTCACTAGCTCATGGACTCTTGCTAATTACATGAAAGAAAACAGAATTTATGTTTACCTGATAAATTTCTCTCTCGTACGGTGTATCCGGTCCACGGCTTCATCCTTACTTGTGGGATATTCTCAATCCCTACAGGAAGTGGCAAAGAGAGCACACAGCAGAGCTGTCCATATAGCTCCCCTCAGGCTCCGCCCCCCAGTCATTCGACCGACGGTTAGGAGAAAAAGGAGAACCATAGGGTGCAGTGGTGACTGTAGTTTACAAAAATAAATTTAAACCTGACCAAATGCCAGGGTGGGCCGTGGACCGGATACACCGTAGGAGAAAGAAATTTATCAGGTAAACATAAATTCTGTTTTCTCCTACATTGGTGTATCCAGTACACGGCTTCATCCTTACTTGTGGGAACCAATACCAAAGCTTTAGGACACGGATGAAGGGAGGGAACAAGTCAGGTAACCTAAACGGAAGGCACCACTGCTTGTAAAAACTTTCTCCCAAAAATAGCCTCCGAAGAAGCAAAAGTATCGAATTTGTAAAATTTGGCAAATGTATGCAGTGAAGACCAAGTCGCTGCCTTACAGATCTGTTCAACAGAAGCCTCATTCTTGAAAGCCCATGTGGAAGCCACAGCTCTAGTAGAGTGAGCTGTAATTCGTTCAGGAGGCTGCCTTCCAGCAGTCTCATAAGCCAACCGGATGATGCTTTTCAGCCAGAAAGACAGAGGTCGCAGTCGCCTTTTGACCTCTCCTCTTGCCAGAATAGACGACAAACAAGGACGATGTTTGACTGAAGTCTTTAGTTGCTTTGAGATAAAACTTAAAAGCACGAACCACATCAAGATTGTGTAACAGACGTTCCTTGTTAGAAACTGGATTAGGACACAGAGAAGGAACAACTATTTCCTGGTTAATATTCTTATTGGAAATCACTTTTGGAAGAAAACCAGGCTTGGTACGTAAAACAACCTTATCTGTATGAAACACCAGATAGGGTGAATTACACTGCAAAGCAGACAATTCAGAAACTCTTCTAGCAGAAGAAATAGCTACCAAAAACAAAACTTTCCAAGATAGTAACTTAATATCTATGGAATGTAGAGGTTCAAACGGGACCCCTTGAAGAACTGAAATAACTAAATTTAGACTCCATGGAGGAGCCACAGGTCTGTAGACAGGCTTGATTCTGACTAAAGCCTGTACAAACGCCTGAACATCTGGCACGGCTGCCAGACGCTTGTGTAACAAAACAGACAGAGCAGATATCTGTCCTTTTAAGGAACTAGCTGACAGACCTTTCTCCAATCCTTCTTGGATTCGCACCAGCAAAGATATTTCAGCCATATCTTATGGTAAATTTTCCTGGTGACAGGCTTTCTAGCCTGGATCAGAGTATCTATAACTGAATCCGAAAACCCATGCTTAGCTAGAATCAAGCGTTCAATCTCCAAGCAGTCAGTTGCAGAGAAACTAGGTTTGGATGTTCGAATGGACCTTGGATTAGAAGGTCCTGCCTCAAAGGTAGCTTCCATGGTGGAACCGATGACATATTCACCAGGTCTGCATACCAAGTCCTGCGTGGCCACGCAGGAGCTATCAGAATTACCGAAGCCTTCTCCTGTTTGATCCTGGCTACTAGCCGGGGGAGAAGAGGAAACGGTGGAAAGACATAAGCTAGATTGAACGACCAAGGCGCCACTAAGGCATCTACCAATGTCGCCTTGGGATCCCTGGACCTGGACCCGTAACGTGGAACTTTGGAGTTATGACGTGATGCCATCAGATCCAGATCTGGAAGGCCCCATAGTTGAGTTAACTGGGCAAAAACATCCGGGTGAAGTTCCCACTCCCCCGGATGGAAAGTCTGACGACTCAGATAATCCGCTTCCCAGTTGTCCACTCCTGGGATGTGAATTGCTGATAGATGGCAGGAGTGATCCTCTGTCCATTTGATGATCTTGGATACCTCCCTCATCGCCAGGGAACGCTTTGTTCCTCCCTCATGATTGATGTACGCTACAGTCGTCATGTTGTCCGACTGAAATCTGATGAATTTGGCCTCCGGTAGTTGAGGCCATGCCTGGAGCGCATTGAATATCGCTCTCAATTCCAAAATGTTTATCGGGAGAAGAGATTCTTCCCGAGACCATAGACCCTGAGCTTTCAGGGACTCCCAGACCGCACCCCAGCCTAAGAGGCTGGCATCGGGCGTGACAATGATCCACTCCGGTCTGCGGAAACTCATTCCCTGAGACAGGTGATCCTGAGACAACCACCAGAGGAGTGAGTCTCTGGTTTTCTGGTCCATTTGTATCTGGGGAGACAAATCTGCATAATCCCCATTCCACTGTTTGAGCATGCACAGTTGCAGTGGTCTTAAATGAATTCGAGCAAAGGGAACCACGTCCATTGCCGCAACCATTAGTCCTATTACCTCCATGCACTGAGCTATGGAGGGTTGAGGAATGGCATGAAGAACTCGACAAGTGTTTGAAAGTTTTAACTTCCTGACCTCCGTCAGAAAGATTTTCATTTCTACCGAGTCTATTATTGTTCCCAGGAAGGAAAACCTTGTGAACGGGGACAGAGAACTCTTTTCTATGTTCACCTTCCACCTGTGAGACCTTAGAAAGGCTAGAACAATGTCCGTATGAGCCTTTGCTTTGTGAAAGGACGACGCTAGTATTAAGATGTCATCTAGGTAAGGTGCTACTGCAATGCCCCTTGGCCTTAGCACCGCTAGAAGGGACCCTAGCACCTTTGTGAAAATTCTGGGAGCAGTGGCCAATCCGAAGGGAAGAGCCACAAACTGGTAATGCTTGTCCAGAAAGGCGAACCTTAAGAACTGATGGTGATCTTTGTGGATAGGAATATGCAGGTACGCATTCTTTAAGTCCACGGTAGTCATATATTGACCCTCCTGGATCATTGGTAAAATTGTCCGAATGGTTTCCATTTTGAATGATGGAACTCTGAGGAATTTGTTTAGGATTTTTAAATCCAGAATTGGCCTGAACGTTCCTTCCTTTTTGGGAACTACAAACAGGTTTGAGTAAAAACCCAGTCCTTGTTCCGCTGTTGGAACTGGGTGTATCACTCCCATTTTTAAAAAGTCTTCTACGCAATGTAAGAATGCCTGTCTCTCTATCTGGTCTAAAGATAAGCGAGACATGTGGAAACCTTCCCTTTCGAGGAAAGTCCTTGAATTCTAGAAGATACCCCTGAGAGACAATTTCTAGTGCCCAGGGGTCCGGAACATCTCTTGCCCAAGCCTGAGCAAAGAGAGAAAGTCTGCCCCCTACTAGATCCAGTCCCGGATCGGGGGCTACCCCTTCATGCTGTCTTGGTAGCAGCAGCAGGCTTCTTGGCCTGTTTACCCTTGTTCCAGCTTTGCAATGGTTTCCATGCTGGTTTGGGCTGGGATGCGTTACCCTCTTGCCTAGTGGCTGTAGAGGTAGAAGCAGGTCCGTTCCTGAAATTGCGAAAGGAATGAAAATTAGACTTATTTTTAGCTTTGAAAGGTCTATCCTGTGGAAGGGCATGGCCCTTTCCCCCAGTGATATCTGAAATAATTTCTTTCAACTCTGGCCTGAAAAGAGTCTTACCCTTGAAGGGAATATTAAGCAATTTTGTTTTGGACGACACATCCGCCGACCAAGATTTTAACCAAAGCGCTCTGCGCGCCACGATTGCGAAACCGGAATTTTTCGCCGCTAATTTAGCTAACTGCAAAGCGGCATCTGTAATGAAAGAATCAGCCAACTTCAGGGCGAGAATTCTGTCCATGACTTCATCATAAGAAGTCTCCTTCTGGAGCGAGTTTTCTAATTCCTCAAACCAAAAAGCCGCTGCAGTGGTTACAGGAATAATGCAAGAAATTGGTTGCAGGAGAAAACCCTGTTGAACAAAAATTTTCTTAAGTAAACCTTCTAATTTTTTATCCATAGGATCTTTGAAAGCTCAACTGTCTTCTATTGGTATAGTCGTGCGCTTAGCTAGCGTTGAAACTGCCCCCTCTACCTTAGGAACCGTCTGCCACGCGTCCCTTCTGGGGTCAACAATTGGGAACATTTTCTTAAATATAGGAGGGGGAACAAAAGGTACACCTGGCTTCTCCCACTCCTTAGTCATGATATCCGCCACCCTCTTAGGTATCGGAAACGCATCAGTGTGTACTGGGACCTCTAAGAATTTGTCCATTTTACACAATTTTTCTGGGACCACCAAAGGGTCACAATCATCAAGTGTAGCTAGGACCTCCTTAAGTAGGGCGCGGAGGTGTTCTAGCTTAAATTTAAATGCTATGGTATCAGGCTCTGCCTGCTGAGAAACTTTTCCTGCGTCAGAAATTTCTCCCTCAGACAGGCCCTCCCTCACCGCCAAGTCAGATTGATGTGAGGGCACTACAGATAAATTATCCACTGCGTCTGCTTGCTCATTTTCTGTATTTAAAATTGAGCAATCATGCTTCCTTGGAAAAGCTGGCAGTTTGGATAAAAATGCTGCGAGAGAATTATCCATTACTGCTGCTAACTGTTGCATAGTAATAGCAATTGGTGCTCTAGATCTACTGGGCATCGCTTGCGCAGGCATAGCTGGTGTTGACACAGAAGGAGGGGATAGCGGGCTATCCTCACTACCCTCAGCTAAAGAATCATCTTGGGCTACATCTTTAAGCGTGACTGTATGGTCCTTAAGCTGTTTGGACGCTATGGCACACTTCACACATAAATTTAATGGGGGAACCACCTTGGCCTTTGAACATAGAGAACATAGGCTATCTGAAGGGTCAGACATGTTTGACAGACTTAGACAGAACTTCAATGCAATAAAAATTACTACAAAAACGTTACTGTGTCTTTAAATAATTAAAGTGCACACTATTACTGAAACATCAAAAAAATATCAAATAAACATCTGATTTTAATGAAATTTTCACCACAGTGTCTTAATGCTTTGAAAAGATTGCACACAAATTTTCAAACTAATTAACCCCTTAATGCCCAAACCGGAGCTAATAGCAGTTAACCGGTTAAAAACAGTACAGTACAATGCCACAGGCTCTGCTGTGGCCTTTACCTTCCTTAGGGGTTATTTAAGTAGGAAAAAGCCTCCCTGAAGTCCTTTCTGATGTCTCTGGACTCCCCACGTGAAGCTGCATGAACTGCCTTGTCAAAACAACTGCGCAATTGAGGTGCGAAAATGAGGCCTCCTCCCTCTTCATTCCAGAGTGGAGGGGCCTTTTAGACTAGATTAGGTGTCCAAATAAGTGCCAGGTGCAATATTAAACCCCATAAGTGTTTCAAAGTCTGAAAAAACACCTTATTTATACTGAAAACATGCTAAAAAGCAATCGATTAAGCCCACAATAGTGTCAACCAGCATAGAGCCCTTAATATAAGCCATCATTTTATACAGAGTCTAAGAAAAATGGCTTACCTATCCCTGAGGGGATTTCTGACAGTCTTCTAGCATTACTTGGTCTTGTTAGAAAAATGACTGATCATACCTGAAGCAGTTAAGCCTGCAAACTGTTCCCCCCAACTGAAGTTCTCTGGTATTCAACAGTCCTGCGTGGGAAAAGCAATGGATTTTAGTTACTGGTGCTAAAATCATATTCCTCTCAGCAGAAATCTTCATCACTTTCTGCTTCAGAATAGTACAAGCCGGCACTATTTTAAAATAAACTCTTGACAGAAGAAATAAAAAACTACAACTAACACCACATACTCTTTACCACCCCCGTGGAGATGCTACTAGTTAGAGCGGCAAAAAGAATGACTGGGGGGGGGGGGGCTGAGCCTGAGGGGAGCTATATGGACAGCTCTGCTGTGTGCTCTCTTTGCCACTTCCTGTAGGGATTGAGAATATCCTACAAGTAAGGATGAAGACGTGGACCGGATACACCAATGTAGGAGAAACAAAGCTAATTTGATGATAAATAGGAGATGTGCTCAAATGTGCATGCAGTACCTGAATCATGAAAGTTTTATTTTGATTAGATTGTCCCTTTAAATATTGAAGCAAAACGCATAAATGTGTGCAATCATAATTAAAAATAAAATAAACAGATAAAAAATGTTACAAAATAAAACAAGGATAAAATGGCTGCAAATATTTCACCCCCTAGACAAAAAAAAATTAAACAACTTGGTCTGAAAAACAAATTATGCTTACCAGATAATTTCCTTTCTATCTGTTTAAGGAGAGTCCACGGCTTCATTCCTTACTTGTGGGAAATACTGAACCTGGCCACCAGGAGGAGGCAAAGACACCCCAGCCAAAGGCTTAAATACCTCCTCCACTCCCCTCATCCCCCAGTCATTTTGCCGAAGGAACCATAGGAGAAATATCAGGGTATAAATGGTGCCAGAAGAACAAACAAAAAATTTTGTTCCGCCCAATGGAGAAAACGTGCAGGGGCCGTGGACTCACCTCATACAGATGGAAAGGAAATTATCTGGTAAGCATAATTTAGGTTTTCCATCTTAATATGAAGAGAGTCCACGGCTTCATTCCTTACTTGTGGGAAACATATACCTAAGCTCTAGAGGACACTGAATGAAACGGCAGGGTAAAAAGAGAGGTTGGTCCCATTCTGAGGGCACCACAGCTGGCAAAACCTCTCCCCCAAAAGATGCTTCAGCCGAAACAAAAACGTCAAACTTGAAAATTTTGAAAAGGTATATAAGGAAGACCAGGTAGCCGCCTTACAAATCTGCTCCATAGATGCCTCATTCTTGAAGGCCCAAGAGGAAGCCACTGCTCTAGTAGATAGAGCCCTAATCCTCCAAGGAGGCTTATGTCCCGCTGTTTCATAAGCTAAGTGAATAAGGTTTCTCATCCAAAAAGACAAGGAAGTGGACAAGGCTTTCTGCCCCTTACGCTTCCCAGAATAGACAACAAACAAAGAAGAAGTCTGTCTAAACTCCTTAGTGGCTTGAAGATAGAACTTCAAGGCCCGAAGCACATCCAAATTATGAAGTAACCACTCCTTCGAAGAAGAGGAGCTAGGACACAAGGAAGGAACAACAATCTCCTGATTGATGTTACGATCAGAAACCACCTTAGGAAGAGAACCTAACCCAGTACAAACAGCCTATCAGCATGGAATACTAGGTAAGGGGACTCACACTGCAAGGCAGCCATCTCAGAAATTCTGCGTGCCGAGGCAATAGCTAGTAAAAAGAGAACCTTCCAAGATAAAAATTTAATGTCAAGGCCTTTCATAGGTTCAAACGGAGCCGTCTGCAACACCTTAATAACAAGATATAAACTCCAAGGAGGAGTGCTAGATCGAAACATAGGTCTGATTCCAGACAGAGCCTGAACAAAAGACTGGACCATCTGGGAGCTCAACAAGCTTCTTTGCAGTAAAACACTGAAATCTGGCCCTTAAGAGATCTAGCCGAAATGCCCTTCTCCAGACCACCCTGAAGAAAAACAAAATTTATGCTTACCTGATAAATTTCTTTCTTTTGCGATGTACCGAGTCCACGGATTCATCCTAACTTGTGGGATATTGTCCTTCCTGACAGGAAGTAGCAAAGAGAGCACCACAGCAGAGCTGTCTATATAGCCCCCCCCCTAACTCCACCCCCCAGTCATTCGACCGAAGGCCAAGGAAGAAAAGGAGAAACTATAAGGTGCAGAGGTGACTGAAGCTTACATAAAAAAAAAATACTGTCTTGAATAGACAGGGCGGGCCGTGGACTCGGTACATCGCGAAAGAAAGAAATTTATCAGGTAAGCATAAATTTAGTTTTCTTTTGCATGATGTACCGAGACCACGGATTCATCCTAACTTGTGGGATACCAATACCAAAGCTTTAGGACACGGATGAAGGAAGGAACAAGACCGGAACCTAAACGGAAGGCACCACTGCTTGCAAAACCTTTCTCCCAAAAATAGCCTCCGAAGAAGCAAAAGTATCAAATTTATAAAATTTTGAAAAGGCATGAAGCGACGACCAAGTCGCAGCCTTACAAATCTGTTCAACAGAATCATCATTTTTAAAAGCCCATGTGGAAGCTACCTCTCTAGTAGAATGAGCTGTAATCCTTTCAAGAGGCTGCTGTCCAGCAGTCTCATAAGCCAAATGGATGATGCTTTTCAGCCAAAAGGAAAGAGAAGTTGCCGTAGCCTTTTGACCCCTATGCTTTCCAGAATAGACAACAAACAAAGAAGATGTTTGACGAAAATCTTTGGTTGCCTGCAAATAAAATTTCAAAGCACGAACCACGTCCAAGTTGTGCAACAGACGTTCCTTCTTACAAGGAGGATTAGGACACAGAGAAGGAACAACAATTTCTTGATTGATATTCCTGTTAGTAACAACCTTAGGTAGGAACCCAGGCTTGGTACGCAAGACCACCTTATCAGCATGGAACACAATATAAGGAGAGTCACATTGTAATGCAGATAGTTCAGAAACTCTTCGAGCTGAAGATATAGCAACTAGGAACAAAACTTTCCAAGATAAAAGCTTAATATCTATGGAATGCATGGGTTCAAACGGAACCCCCTGAAGAACTCTAAGAGCTAAATTTAGACTCCATGGCGGAGCAATAGGTTTAAACACAGGCTTAATGCTAACTAAAGCCTGACAAAAAGCCTGAACGTCTGGAACATCTGCCAGACGCTTGTGCAACAAAATAGACAGAGCAGATATCTGTCCCTTTAGGGAACTAGCTGATAATCCTTTCTCCAATCCCTCTTGGAGAAAAGACAAAATCCTAGGAATCCTGATTTTACTCCATGAGAAGCCTTTGGATTCGCACCAAAAAAGAAATTTATGCCAAATCTTATGATTAATTTTCCTGGTAACAGGCTTTCGAGTCTGAATCAAGATATTTATGACTGACTCAGAGAAACCCCGCTTTGATAGAATCAAGCCTTCAATCTCCAAGGAGTCAGTTGCAGAGAAATTAGATTTGGATGCTTGAATGGACCTTGAATCAGAAGGTCCTGTCTCAATGACAGAGACCATGGTGGAAGGGATGACATGTCCACCAGGTCTGCATACCAAGTCCTGCGTGGCCACGCAGGTGCTATTAAAATCACTGATGCTCTCTCCTGTTTGATTCTGGCAATCAGACGTGGAAGGAGAGGGAAAGGTGGAAACACATAAGCCAGGTTGAACGACCAGGGTACTGCTAGAGCATCTATCAGTACAGCCTGAGGATCCCTTGACCTGGAGCCGTAACAAGGAAGATTGGCATTCTGACGAGACACCATCAGATCCAACTCTGGTGTGCCCCATAGCCGAACCAACTGAGCAAACACCTCCGGATGGAGTTCCCACTCCCCCGGATGAAAAGTCTGACGACTTAGAAAATCTGCCTCCCAGTTCTCTACACCTGGGATATAGATTGCTGACAGATGGCAAGAGTGAGCCTCTGCCCATTGGATTATCCTTGAGCCCTCTATCATCGCTAAGGAACTCCTTGTTCCACCCTGATGATTGATATAAGCCACAGTCATGATGTTGTCCGACTGAAACCTGATGAATCTGGCCGAAGCCAGCTGAGGCCATGCCTGGAGAGCATTGAATATCACTCTTAATTCCAGAATATTTATCGGTAGGAGAGCCTCCTCCCGAGTCCACAAACCCTGAGCTTTTAGGGAATTCCAGACTGCACCCCAGCCCAGAAGACTGGCGTCTGTCATCACTATAACCCATTCTGGCCTGCGGAAACACATTCCCTGGGACAGATGATCCTGTGACAACCACCAAAGAAGAGAGTCTCTGGTCTCTTGATCCAGATTTATCTGAGGAGATAAATCCACATAATCCCCATTCCACTGATTGAGCATGCATAGTTGCAGTGGTCTGAGATGCAAGCGAGCAAACGGAACTGTGTCCAATGCCGCTACCATTAGTCCGATTACCTCCATACACTGAGCCACTGACGGCTGAGGAATGGAATGAAGAGCTCGGCAGGTGGACAAAATCTGATTTCCTGACCTCCGTCAGAAATATTTTCATGTCCACCGAGTCCATCAGAGTCCCTAGAAATGAAACTCTTGTGACGGGGGAAAGAGAACTCTTTTTTACGTTCACTTTCCACTCGTGAGACCTTAGAAAGGCCAACACTAAGTCCGTGTGAGACTTGGCTAGTTGGAATTAGAATGTCGTCTAGATAAGGCGCCACTGCTATGCCCGGTGGCCTTAGAACCGCCAGAAGGGACCCTAGCACCTTCGTGAAGATCTGCGGCGCCGTGGCCAACCCAAAAGGAAGTGCCAGAAACTGATAATGCTTGTCCAGAAAGGCGAACCTGAGGAAATGGTGATAATCTTTGTGGATAGGAATGTGCAGATACGCATCCTTTAAGTCCACGGTGGTCATATATTGACCCTCCTTGATCAATGGTAAGATAGTCCGAATAGTTTCCATCTTGTAAAGATGGAACTCTTAGGAATTGGTGTAGGATCTTGAGATCCAGAATTGGTCTGAAGGTTCCCTCCTTTTTGGGAACGATAAACAGATTGGAGTAGAACCTGCTTTTGGAAGGTCTACACAGCGTAAGAACGCCTCTCTTTTTGTCGGGTTTACAGACAATTGAGAAAGATGGAACCTCCCCCTGGAGGGGAATCCTTGAAATCTTGAAGGTATCCCTGGGATACAATTTCTACTGCCCAGGAATACTGAACGTCTCTTGCCCAAGCCTGAGCAAAGAGAGAGAGTCTGCCCCCTACTAGATCCGGTCCCGGATCGGGGGCTACCCCTTCATGCTGACTTAGTGGCAGCAGCAGGTTTTTGGCCTGTTTACCCTTGTTCCAAGCCTGATTAGGTCTCCAGGTTGGCTTGAGCAAAGTTCCCCTCTTGCTTTGCAGCAGGGGAAGAGGTAGAGGGACCACTCTTGAAGTTTCGAAAGGAACGAAAATTATTTTGTTTGGTCCTTGTCTTATTTGACTTATCCTGAGGGAGGGTAGGACCCTTCCCTCCAGTAATGTCTGAAATGATCTCTTTCAATGCAGGCCCGATAAGGGTCTTACCTTTGAAACTGATGGACAAAAGCTTAGATTTAGATGACACATCAGCTGACCAGGACTTAAGCCATAACGCTCTACGCGCTAAAATGGCAAAACCTGAATTCTTAGCTGCTAATTTAGCAAGATGAAAAGCAGCGTCTGTAATAAAAGAATTAGCCAACTTAAGAGCCTTAATTCTGTCCAAAATATCATCTAGTGGGGACTCCATCTGAAGAGCCTCTTCTAGAGCCTCCAACCAAAAGGCAGCTGCAGTGGTTACAGGAAAGATGCATGCTATAGGTTCAAGAAGAAAACCTTGATGAACAAACATTTTATTTAGGAGACCCTCTAATTTTTTATCCATAGGATCAATGAAAGCACAACGGTCTTCAATAGGTATAGTTGTACGCTTAGCCAGGGTAGAAATAGCTCCCTCCACCTTAGGGACCGTCTGCCATGAGTCCTTTATGGTGTCAGAAATAGGAGACATATTCTTAAAAACAGGAGGGGGAGAGAACGGAATACCTGGATTATCCCACTCCTTAGTAACAATGTCCAAAATACTCTTAGGGACCAGAAACACATCAGTGTAAACAGGAACCTCTAAATATTTGTCAATTTTACACAATTTCTCTGGAACTACAATAGGGTCACAATCATCCAGAGTAGCTAAAACCTCCCTGAGCAATAAGCGGAGGTGCTCTAGCTTAAATTTAAATGCCGTCATATCTGAATCTGTCTGAGAGAACGTCTTTCCAGAATCAGAAATCTCTCCCTCAGACAGCAAATCCCTCATCCTTACCTCAGAACATTGTGAGGGAATATCTGATACGGCAACTAAAGCGTCAGAAGGCTCAGCATTTGTTCTTAACCCAGAGCTACTGCGCTTCTCTTGCAACCCAGGTAGCTTAGATAAAACCTCTGAGGGTAGTATTCATAACTGAAGCCATATCTTGCAAGGTGAAAGAATTAGACGCACTAGAAGTACTCGGCGTCGCTTGTGCAAGCGTTACTGGTTGTGACACTTGGGGAGAACTAGATGGCAAAACCTGATTTCCTTCTGTCTGAGAATCATCTAATGCCAAACTTTTATAAGCCAAAATATGCTGTTTGCAATTTATAGACATATTAGTACAAGTGGAACACATTCTAAGAGGGGGTTCCGCAATGGCTTCTAAACAAATTGAACAATGAGTTTCCTCAGTGTCAGACATGTTTAACAGACTAGTAATAAAGCAAGCAAGCTTGGAAAACACTTTATTTAATGAAAAAAACACAATTTGCAAAAATGGTACTGTGCCTTTAAGAGAAAAAAAGGCATACACAAACTGCAAAACAGGTTAAAATTGCTTCAATTTTTCTGAAATTTTAACAGTGTACCCACTAAGCTTTAGAAGGATTGCACCACAAGTTAATAAGCAATAAACCCCCAAATGAAAAAAAACGGATTGAAATATGTCTAAAACCGGTTAAAACCCCTGTTAGCACCTTGCCACAGCTCTGCTGTGGCCCTACCTGCCCTTAGGAAGCGATAATATGGGGTTTAAAGCTTCAATTAGTCCCTCAGAAGACTATCAGGACCTCAGGAGAAGTTGCTTGCTGCTTGTAAATGTAGGCCACGTCTGCTGGGGCCTACACAAAACTAACAAACCCTGCCTGAAAGCCATGTGGGTTATAAACAACCCCAAAGAACCCTCAAGCAAATGTCCCATAAAACAGAAAACATTACTCCCAGACACAAAATCACATAAACTGAGTGCCCACAAAAAATTAACCCCTTATGCAAGCTAGTAAAAACCTCTGATAACACTAGGATTACTGCTTACCCTTCCCCTAATGGGGACACTGTCAGCCTTTCTGAGTTAACACAGTCTCTGCAGAAAATATGACTGAACATACCTCATTGCTGTCTAGCAAGAAACCGTTCCTCACACTGAAGTTTTCCTGTACTCCTCAGCTTCTGTGGGAACAGCAGTGGACCTTAGTTACAAATGCTAAGATCATCATCCTCCAGGCAGAAATCTTCATCTATGTCCTGCCTGAGAGTAAATAGTACAACACCAGTACCATTTAAAAACAACAAACACTTGTTTGAAGATAAAATAAAACTAACAGTTTAACACCTCTTCTCTTTACTCTTCCTGCTTAGAGCCAGCAAAGGAGAATGACTGGGGGGGTGGAGTTAAGGGGAAGCTATATAGACAGCTCTGCTGTGGTGCTCTCTTTGCTACTTCCCGTCAGGAAGGACAATATCCCACAAGTTAGGATGAATCCGTGGACTCGGTACATCATGCAAAAGAAAGAAAGAATCCTGGAAACCATGACCTTATGCCAGGGAAATCCACGCTCTTCACACCAGAATAAGTAGGTCATCCACACCTTATAATAGATGCAACGAGTTACCGGCTTATGGGCTTTAATGAGAGTATCAATAACTCAGAAAAACCTCTCTTGGCTAGGACTAAGTGTTTAATCTTCACGCAGTCAGACTCTGAGAATCTAGATTTTGATTTACAAAAGGACCCTGTTCCAGCAGATCCATGCGACAAGGTAACCTCCATGGAGGAGAAGATGACATCCCCACTAGATCCTTGAACCACAACCTTCACGGCCACGATGGAGCAATCAGTATCACTGATGCCTGCTCCTGCTTGATGCAGGCCACTACACGAGGAAGGAGAGGTAACGGTGGGAAAATGTAAATTAGCATGAACCTCCAAGGCACTGCCAATGCATCTATCAGCTTCGCCTGAGGATCCCTGGACCTCGACCCATATCTGGGTAGCTTGGTATTGAGACGTCCCCCACCTGTTGCATATCTCCGCAAACACTTCCGGGTGAAGAGAACATTCCCCCGGATTGAAGGATTGTCTGCCGAGAAAATCCACTTCCCAGTTGTCCACTGGGAATGTGGATCGCTGACAGGGAACAGCTGTGGGCCTCCACACACTCCAGAATCCGAGATACTTCCCTCTTTGCTAGGGAGCTTCTCGTTCCCCCACTGATGGTTGATGTAAGCTACCGAGGTTATGTTGTCTGATTGGAATCTGATAAACTGGGTCGAACACAGAAGGGGCCAAGCCTTCAGAGCATTGAAGATCACTCGAAGTTCCAAGATGTTGATCGGGAGGAGGGATTCCTCTTGAGACCACAGGCCCAGTGCCTTCCTGGCACCCCAAACAGCTCCCCACCCTGAGAGACTCACGTCCATAGTCACAATCTCCCAGGATGGTCTCAAGGAGGACGTCCCTTGGGACAGATGATCTGGACATAGCCACCAGAACGACGATTCTCTCGACCGGCTGTCCAAAGAAATCTGTTGAGACATATCTGAATGATTGCCGTTCCACTGTCTCAGCATGCACAGCTGAAGAGTTCTGATATGGAATCTGGCAAAGGGAATGATGCAAATGCAGGACACCATGAGTCCAATTAGCTCCATACACTGAGCCACAGATGGCCTGAAGGAGGACCGGAGGGCAAGACAACTGGAAGTAAGCTTGTAACATCTCTGGTCTGTAAGAAATATCCTTATGGACATGGAGTCTATTATTGTACCCAGGAACTCCACCCTGGTACTGGGAATAAGAGAACTCTTTTCTAAGTTTATCTTCCATCCATGAGATCGAAGAAGAGAAAGAAGAGCTTTCAAATGGTCCTCTGCCAAAGGACGGTGCTTGAACCAAAATATCTAAGTATGACGCCAGTGCAATCACTCTGGTTCTGGCCACTGGGAGCAGAGTCCCTAGAACCTTGGTAAAAACCCTTGGAGCAGTAGCTAGACCAAACGGAAGTGCAATGAACTGAAAGTGCTGGTCCAGGAACACAAATCTCAGGAACTTAAAGTGTTCCTTGTGTATAGGGACATGAAGGTAGGCATCCTTCAGGTCTATCATGGTCATAAATTGTCCTTCCTGGACTAAAGGAAGAATGGACCTTATTGTCTCCATCTTGAACGAGGGGACAGACAGGAATTTGTTTAAACACTTTAGGTCCAGAATCGGACAAAAAGTGCCCTCCTTTGGTACCACAAACAGATTTGAGTAGTATTCCAAACCTCTCTCTACTGGAGGGACCGGTACAATGATCCCTCACACACCCTACAAAAGCCTCTTTCTTTTCTAGCCTTAAAGACAGGTTTGATAAGAGGAATCTGCCCCTGTGAGGATGAGACTTGAAACCTATCCTGTATCCTTGAGCGATGACCTCCAGTACCCACGGGTCTTGCATGTCCCCAAACGAAGCTTCTGAAAAGAGTGACAGTCTGCCCCCTACCAGATCCGAAGCCGCCCCTTAATGCCGACTTTGACTCAGCAGGCTTCTTATTCTGCTTGGATTTATTCCAGGACTGAGGAGGCTTCCAAGTTCCCTTGGACTGCTCTGATGTTGCAGAGGGCTGTTGACTTTGGGATTTGTCAGAACGAAAATTAGGACCTTGTCCTTTAGGTTTGTTGTTCTTATCCTGCAGTAAAAAGGCACCTTTGCCTCCAGTAACAGTGGATATGAAAGAGTCCAGGTCTGGACCAAAAAAACATAATTTATGTAAGAACTTACCTGATAAATTCATTTCTTTCATATTAGCAAGAGTCCATGAGCTAGTGACGTATGGGATATACATTCCTACCAGGAGGGGCAAAGTTTCCCAAACCTCAAAATGCCTATAAATACACCCCTCACCACACCCACAAATCAGTTTAACGCATAGCCAAGAAGTGGGGTGACAAGAAAAAAGTGCGAAAGCATAAAAAATAAGGAATTGGAATAATTGTGCTTTATACAAAAAAATCATAACCACCACAAAAAAGGGTGGGCCTCATGCACTCTTGCTAATATGAAAGAAATGAATTTATCAGGTAAGTTCTTACATAAATTATGTTTTCTTTCATGTAATTAGCAAGAGTCCATGAGCTAGTGACGTATGGGATAATGACTACCCAAGATGTGGATCTTCCACGCAAGAGTCACTAGAGAGGGAGGGATAAAATAAAGACAGCCAATTCCGCTGAAAAATAATCCACACCCAAAATAAAGTTTAAATCTTATAATGAAAAAAACTGAAATTATAGGCAGAAGAATCAAACTGAAACAGCTGCCTGAAGTACTTTTCTACCAAAAACTGCTTCAGAAGAAGAAAATACATCAAAATGGTAGAATTTAGTAAAAGTATGCAAAGAAGACCAAGTTACTGCTTTGCAAATCTGATCAACCGAAGCTTCATTCCTAAATGCCCAGGAAGTAGAAACTGACCTAGTAGAATGAGCTGTAATCCTTTGAGGCAGAGTTTTACCCGACTCGACAAAAGCATGATGAAATAAAGATTTCAACCAAGATGCCAAAGAAATGGCAGAGGCCTTCTGACCTTTCCTAGAACCAGAAAAGATAACAAATAGACTAGAAGTCTTTCGGAAACTCTTAGTAGCTTCAACATAATATTTCAAAGCTCTAACTACATACAAAGAATGCAATGATCTCTCCTCAGAATTCTTAGGATTAGGACATAATGAAGGAACCACAATTTCTCTACTAATGTTGTTAAAATTCACAACCTTAGGTAAAAATTTAAAAGAAGTTCGCAACACCGCCTTATCCTGATGAAAAATCAGAAAAGGAGACTCACAAGAAAGAGCAGATATTTCAGAAACTCTTCTAGCAGAAGAGATGGTCAAAAGAAACAAAACTTTCCAAGAAAGTAATTAATGTCCAATGAATGCATAGGTTCAAACGGAGGAGCTTGAAGAGCCCCCAGAACCAAATTCAAACTCCAAGGAGGAGAAATTAACTTAATGACAGGTTTTATATGAACCAAAGCTTGTACAAAACAATGAATATCAGGAAGATTAGCAATCTTTCTGTGAAAAAGAACAGAAAGAGCAGAGATTTGTCCTTTCAAGGAACTTGCAGACAAACCTTTATCAAAACCATCCTGAAGAAACTGAAAAGATTCTCGGAATTCTAAAAGAATGCCAGGAAAAATGATGAGAAAGACACCAAGAAATATAAGTCTTCCAGACTCTATAATATATCTCCCTAGATACAGATTTACGAGCCTGTAACATAGTATTAATCACAGAGTCAGAGAAACCTCTTTGACTAAGAATCAAGCGTTCAATCTCCATACCTTTAAATTTAAGGATTTGAGATCCTGATGGAAAAAAAGGACCTTGCGACAGAAGGTCTGGTCTCAACGGAAGAGTCCACGGTTGGCAAGAGGCCATCCAGACAAAATCCGCATACCAAAACCTGTGAGGCCATGCTGGAGCCACCAGCAGAACAAACGAGCATTCCTTCAGAATCTTGGAGATTACTCTTGGAAGATGAACTAGAGGCGGAAAGATATAGGCAGGATGATACTTCCAAGGAAGTGACAATGCATCCACTGCTTCCGCTTGAGGATCCCTGGATCTGGACAGATACCTGGGAAGTTTCTTGTTTAGATGAGAAGCCATCAGATCTATTTCTGGAAGTCCCCATATTGAACAATCTGAAGAAATACCTCTGGGTGAAGAGACCATTCGCCTGGATGTAACGTTTGGCGACTGAGATAATCCGCTTCCCAATTGTCTATGCCTGGGATATGAACCGCAGAAACTAGACAGGAGCTGGATTCCGCCCATAGCAGTATCCGAGATACTTCTTTCAGAGCCAGAGGACTGTGAGTCCCTCCTTGATGATTGATGTATGCCACAGTTGTGACATTGTCTGTCTGAAAACAAATGAACGATTCTCTCTTTAGAAGAGGCCATGACTGAAGAGCTCTGAAAATTGCACGGATTTCCAAAAATGTTGATTGGTAATCTCACCTCCTGAGATTCCCAAACCCCTTGTGCTGTCAGAAACCCCCATACAGCTCCCCAACCTGTCAGATTTGCATCTGTTGATCATAGTCTAAGTTGGAGGAACAAAAAGAAGCCCCCTGAACTATACGATGGTGATCTGTCCACCACGTCAGAGAGTGTCGAACAATCGGTTTTAAAGATAATAATTGAGATATCTTTGTAAAATCCCTGCACCACTAGTTCAGCATACAGAGCTGAAGAGGTCGCATGTGAAAACGAGCAAAGGGAATCGCGTCCAATGCAGCAGACATAAGACCTAGAATTTCCATGCATAAGACTACCGAAGGGAATGATTGAGACTGAAGGTTTCGATAAGCTGAAACCAATTTCAGACTCCTCTTGTCCGTCAGAGACAGAATCAAGAACACTGAATCTATCAGGAAACCTAAAAAGGTTACCCTTGTCTGAGGAATCAAACGAACTTTAAGGTAAATTGATCCTCCAGCCATGTTCTTGAAGAAACAACACTTATAAAAGACTGGAAGGTTCTTTCTAGAGAAAATGAGCAAAGGGAATTTAATCCAAAGCTGTGGTCATAAGACCTAAAACTTCTATGCATATATAGCAACTGAAGGAAATAATAGAGACTAAAGGTACCGATAGACGGAACCCAATAACATTATACCTTGTCTGATAGAGACAAGGACAGTGACACAACCTATCTGGAAACCTAAAAAAGGTGACCCTTGTGTGAGGAATCAAGAGCTTTAGAAAAGAAGATCCTCTAACTATGTCCTGAAGAGTAAGTGAATCATATGAGATTCCGCATCCTCAGAAAATAATCTGAATGAAAACAGAAAAATGAAAATATGCATTTATTGTATCTAATGAAAACAAATAATGCTATCAAAGACCATAAAAAGGCAAAATAATTTGAATAAAACTTCAAAACCCGGTTCCTCAAAAGAAACTGGAAGAAACAGCCCAGAAGATTCCAGGTCTGAGCAGCGCTTGAACCCCATGGGTGCCCAGCCATGCTTCAACAGTACCCAAAATACATAGGACAGAAACACAGTTAAAGAAAGTGTTAGCCTTGCTGGAATAAAATCAAAGAAATTTGGACAAAATAAATTTCAAAGAAGCCTTAACCTGCCCCTTACCAGCCAAGCTGGAATACAGCACGTACATCGCAAATTTAGGGAGCTGATTTCGAAATCCAAATATAGACATGTTACTTGGGAAAGAACTCAGGAATTCGTTCCTTAATAAGAACAACCAAACCAGTATAAGCTTAAAGTTTTAGTCTTAGAACTCAACCTTGAAGCCCAGAGTAACAGTTAAGAATTAAATCCAATTATAAAACAAATAATTGATTATCTCAGAACAAAGGAAATATGGATTTTTTTTTTTTTTTTAAATCACAAAATTCTTTTAGCTAAAAAAGCTAAAGACATAGATTAACCCTCATTTGCGAAAATATTCAATAAAATGAAGACACAAATGAAATTATTAGCATGATAGTTCAGTTTAAAGGACCAGCCAATACAGTGGACTTGCATAATCAAAAAATGCAAAACAACAAGACAAATGCAACAGCACCTAGTCTAGTAAATGTTGTCCCTTAAACAATGCTAAAATAAATCATAATCTGATACTTGATCTTAAAGTAAACAGAGAAAATAAAGCAATTGCAATATCCAAATAAATCACAGGACCAAGCCTGAAACTAAATAATTTTCCATAAATAAGATACAGCTATCTAAAGGAAAATAAATACTATTTTGCTATAGAAACAATAGCATAATTAGTAGAATTAGAGATAGCCCCAATAAATTGGAGAACCCTCCAAATTAAGTTTAACTGCTGGCAAAGAATATAGTTTAAAACCTTTTTGAAAAAGGAATAAAAGAAAATTCTCAGCCTATTCCATTCCCTAGTACAGGGAATTGGAAAGAAAACCTCTAAAGAAATAAATAGGCAGAAATGATGTCAGCTAGTCTTAAAGAACTAGTTACCTTAATATCCAAAATAATCAACACCTTTTCAACAAAGAACAAATGTACTTTAATAATTGAAAAATAATAAAAAAGTAGATTTGTTAGTGTCAATATCTGATGAAGAAAATTTCTGAAAAAAACATCATCAGAGAAGGATAAATTAGTATGTTGTTGGTCATTTAAAACTTCAATAATTAAAAAAGAAGTGAAAAAAGACCTAAAAATTTTATTAGAAGGCACGAAGTCAGACAAAGCCTTTAACATAGAATCAGAAAAATATTTCTTATAAGTCTTCTAAATATTTCTTGTAAGAAAAGAAAATATATAAAGCATAAATACTAATGGATTCCGCATGTAAAAGTATAACATAATAACTTATTACAAACCATAGCTAAAGATAAACATTTATAACATTTAAAATAAATGAACTTAGCTTTGGTAGAACTGAAACTCAGTTAAGCGTTTTTCCAAAAGTGGCTTCTGATTCAGAGTCCAATTGAGACATCTTGCAAAATGTAATAGAAAAAAACAACATATAAAGCAAAATTGATCAAATTCCTTAAATGACAGTTTCAGGAATGGGAAAAAAATGCCAATGAACAAGCTTCTAGCAACCAGAAGCAATAAATAATGAGACTTAAATATTGTGGAGACAACAATGACGCTCGAAATTTTTTAGCGCCAAAAAAGCCGCCCACATTATTTGGCGCCTAAATGCTTTTGGCGCCAAAAATGGAGCCACATCCGGTAACGCCGACATTTTTTGGAGCAAAAATCGTCAAAAAAATGACGCAACTTCCGGCGACACGTATGACGCCGGAAATGACAAGAAAATTTTTGCGCCAAGAAAGTCCGCCCCAAGAATGACGCAATAAAATGAAGCATTTTCAGCCCCCGCGAGCCTAACAGCCCACAGGAAAAAAAGTCAAATTTTAAGGTGAGAAAAAATTGATTATCCATATGCATTATCCCAAATATGAAACCGACTATCTGAAAATAAGGAACGTTGAACATCCTGAATCAAGGCAAATAAATGTTTAAACACATATATTTAGAACTTTATATAAAAGTGATTATAACAAGGAGTACCCAATAGGTAGAAAAATAGCTACTCTTTAAGTGTGATAATCCCCAGTAATCACACTAGTGTAAATATAGGAATACAAAGGATAAGAGTGCGCTCAAAAGAGCTCTACCATAAATGTGAAATGTGATTAAAATAAAAACCAATTTTATTTAAAATATTTAATTTTAATTTAATCGATTGTTTTAAAAATTAGTTAATTATACATTACAACACACTAATAACATGAACAAATGTAATCTATAATAAGGTGCACCTTTTTTACAACATAAAGAACTTTAGAGGTATATTTCAGTGTGTTTATTTAAAGTTTTTGCAGCAATGCTTTTTTTCAATGAATTGCAACTGTTTCCAGTGATATTTGCTACACAAATGTTGCAGCAGTGCTGTGAGAAATGCTTGTATCATAAACTGACTTTTTCCAAAACAAGTGTGCAAAGTGTTTACGAAGTCTGTGTAGGAGAAATAATATGACTTAGTATCTCTTACTTGCCAAACTTTTGAATAGAGGCGATAAGTCTATAGTTTGTTGCAGAATGATAAATACGGTTTTCCTTTTCTATATAGCAATAAATTCCGTTAGAAGTCTTTTTAAGAATCCCCAAGTTGGGTATACAAACTCACCAGAATACGAAAGGTAGATGTTTTAAATACCTTTCCCTGACTTCTCCGAATATTGGCGTCTTCTGGGTCAGCCGTTAGATCCGACTGTGACGTGTATCATTCACGTGATGTCGCTCCTCCGCCAATAGCCTAGTCAGGTTGCCGGTGGATGTTTTTTTGAATGGAAATGTATCCAGTTACTTAAGATTCCAGGTAACAGATTATGCTCGAACACAGCAAGTATCCAGATCAACTCCTCTGTGATTTAGATCACTCGTACTGCCTTTTTAACTTTTTGCAGTGGTCCAGAATGAGACGTTCAGTGTGGCAAAGATAGGGCTGGCCAGCTTCCACAGATCAGGTCATCGATCTACGCGTTTCAGCAGAAATGCTTTTTTCAAGATGTACCTGTGGACTTCCCATCATGCTTTTATACAAGTTCCATTTTAATTGGAGTGTTCTTATTGGATCGTTGATCTAAAGAGTTCATTAAGCACACTTTTGCCTCATATTGGTCAATTTGATACACTTATACAGCATATTAATCAGTTCATTTGACTCGCTGATGCCTCATAGAAAAATATATTATTTACATTGATTGTTAAAATAGCTTTAATAAATAACTTTTTAAAAATACACATATTACAACTTACTAAAAATTAGTACTAAATAGAAATATAAAATTTCAAATTATTTAATTTGATTACTTAGTTTACCTATGCCTAAAATACACAATATACAAATTATATAAACATATATGACATTTAATCTTTCTACATATAAAATTGATTTCCAACCAATTTGTCTATTCATTACACATTTAATACATTAAAATTATTTAGGGATGAATAAAGTGAGTTTATTTAAAATACATTAGATATATATTAAAATTATATATTTAAATAAATGGGTTTAGATCTAGTTCAGCATTTAATCCTAGAGGAGTTAATGTTTTAAATTTAAAAATTAGTTCAGCTTTTAAAAGTTTTTTGTTTAAATCTCCACCTCTCCAGTCCTCTTTGATTTTCCTCAGGCCCCAGTATTTTAGTCCCTTGGGGTTTTCATTATGGACTTCTTTAAAATGTTAAAATGAGAGTAGGTGGCCTTCTACACCATTTTCAATATTAAGTCGGTGTTCCCTAATTCTGTCCCTCAACATGCGTGAGGTCTCCCCTAAATATTGCATCTTACACGGACATTCTATTAAATAGACTACATTCTTGTCAGAGCATCTAATTAGATCCTTGATTTTAAATTCCTTATGTGTCACTGTAGATGTTACACTTGTTTTTTTACAACTGAATTTACATGCTTTACATGATATACAGGGATAGTAGCCTAATTTATTACCTTTTAAGTCCATGTCTACACTTTTTATTGTCCTTGGCCTAAAGGTGCTAGGTGCTAGAATTGATTTCAAGTTTCTTGCTTTTTTAAAAACAATTCTTGGTTTATCAGTTAGGGATTCTCCTAAGAAAGGGTCTCTTTGCAGTAAATGCCAGTGTTTATTAAGAACCCCTCTTAATTTATTATGATCAACATTAAAATCAGTTATAAATGGTATGTCCAATATACCTTCTATTAATTCTTTAGGTTGTTTTCCTATTAAAAGCTCATCCTGTGATTTTTCTTGGGCTTTTTGTTTAGCTGTTTTTATTAAATTCGAATTGTAGCCTCTCTTTTTAAATTTTTCTTCCAAAAGTGTAGATTGTAGGGCAAAGTCCTCTTGTTCACTACAATTTTTCCTAATTCTTAAGAATTGGTTTTTAGGGATATTTTCAAGCCACTTTTTATAGTGGCAACTATTATTATGGATAAAATTGTTGGAATCAACCTCCTTAAAATGTGTTTTGGTGGTGATTTTATCATTACTGATTATAATATCCACATCCGCATTTTGAGGGACAGAATTAGGGAACACCTACTTAATATTGAAAATGGTGTAGAAGGCCACCTACTCTCCAAACATTTTAAAGAAGTCCATAATGAAAACCCCAAGGGACTAAAATACTGGGGCCTGAGGAAAATCAAACAGGACTGGAGAGGTGGAGATTTAAACAAAAAACTTTTAAAAACTGAAGCTGAACTAATTTTTAAATTTAAAACATTAACTCCCCTAGGATTAAATGCTGAACTAGATCTAAACCCATTTATTTAAATATATAATTTTAATATATATCTAATGTATTTTAAATAAACTCACTTTATTCATCCCTAAATAATTTTAATAATGTATTAAATGTGTAATGAATAGACAAATTGGTTGGAAATCAATTTTATATGTAGAAAGATTAAATATGTCATTTGTTTATATAATTTGTATATTGTGTATTTTAGGCATAGGTAAACTAAGTAATCAAATTAAATAATTTGAAATTTTATATTTCTATTTAGTACACATTTTTAGTAAGTTGTAATATGTGTATTTTTAAAAAGTTATTTATTAAAGCTATTTTAACAATCAATGTAAATAATATATTTTTCTATGAGGCATCAGCGAGTCAAATGAACTGATTAATATGCTGTATAAGTGTATCAAATAAACTGACCAATATGAGGCAAAAGTGTGCTTAATGAACTCTTTAGATCAACGACCCAATAAGAACACTCCAATTAAAATGGAACTTGTATAAAGGCATGATGGGAAGTCCACAGGTACATCTTGAAAAAAGCATTTCTGCTGAAACGCGTAGATCGATGACCTGATCTGTGGAAGCTGGCCAGCCCTATCTTTGCCACACTGAACGTCTCATTCTGGACCACTGCAAAAAGTTAAAAAGTTAAAAAGGCAGTACGAGTGATCTAAATCACAGAGGAGTTGATCTGGATACTTGCTGTGTTCGAGCATAATCTGTTACCTGGAATCTTAAGTAACTGGATACATTTCCATTCAAAAAAACATCCACCGGCAACCTGACTAGGCTATTGGCGGAGGAGCGACATCACGTGAATGATACACGTCACAGTCGGATCTAACGGCTGACTCAGAAGACGCCAATATTCGGAGAAGTCAGGGAAAGGTATTTAAAACATCTACCTTTCGTATTCTGGCGAGTTTGTATACCCAACTTGGGGATTCTTAAAAAGACTTCTAACGGAATTTATTGCTATATAGAAAAGGAAAACAGTATTTATCATTCTGCAACCAATTATAGACTTATCTCCTCTATTCAAAAGTTTGGCAAGTAAGAGATACTAAGTCATATTATTTCTCCTACACAGACTTCGTAAACACTTTGCACACTTGGTTTTGAAAAAGTCAGTTTATGATACAAGCATTTCTCACAGCACTGCTGCAACATTTGTGTAGCAAATATCACTGGAAACAGTTGCAATTCATTGAAAAAAAGCATTGCTGCAAAAACTTTAAAGAAACACGCTGAAATATACCTCTAAAGTTCTTTATGTTGTAAAAAAGGTGCACCTTATTATAGATTACATTTGTTCATGTTATTAGTGTGTTGTATTGTATAATTAATTTTTAAAACAATCGATTAAATTAAAATTAAATATTTTAAATAAAATTGGTTTTTATTTTAATCACATTTCACATTTATGGTAGAGCTCTTTTGAGCGCACTCTTATCCTTTATATAAAAGTGCCCAACCATAGCTTAGAGTGTCACAGAAAATAAGACTTACTTACCCCAGGACACTCATCTACATGTAGTAGAAAGCCAAACCAGTACTGAAACGAGAATCAGTAGAGGTAATGGTGTATATAAGAGTATATCGTCGATCTGAAAAGGGAGGTAAGAGATGAATCTCTACGACCGATAACAGAGAACCTATGAAATAGACCCCGTAGACGGAGATCATTGAATTCAAAAAGGCAATACTCTCTTCACATCCCTCTGACATTCACTGCACGCTGAGAGGAAAACCGGGCTCAAACCTGCTGCGGAGCGCATATCAACGTAGAATCTAGCACAAACTTACTTCACCACCTCCACAGGAGGCAAAGTTTGTAAAACTGATTTGTGGGTGTGGTGAGGGGTGTATTTATAGGCATTTTGAGGTTTGGGAAACTTTGCCCCTCCTGGTAGGAATGTATATCCCATACGTCACTAGCTCATGGACTCTTGCTAATTACATGAAAGAAATATTGTTTCCCTTGAATGGGAGGGAAAGAAGTCTAGACTTCAAAGTCATGTCCGCAGACCAGGATTTCAGCCAAAGTGCCCTACGGGCTAGCACAGAAAGACCTGAAGCCTTGGCGTTCAGGTGAACAATCTGCATATTTGCGTCACAAATAAAAGAATTAGCTGCCCTTAAGGCCCTAATTCTTTCCAGGATGGTGTCGAGGGGACCCTCCACCTCAATCAACTCAGATAAGGAGTCTCACCAGTAGGTAGCCGCTCCAGCAATAGCTGCTGCTGGTTGGAACAAATATCCCGTATGCTGAAACATTTTTCTAAATAGAGTTTCCAGCTTCTTATCCATGGGCTCTTTAAACGTCAATCTATCCTCAAGTGGGATAGTAGTGCGCTTAGCAAGCATGGAGATAGCACCGTCTACCTTAGGGACAGAACCCCAAAACGCCAACAGAGTTCGGAACCGGTAATAATTTCATAAAGGAAGAAGGGGAAAAAGAAGAACCAAGTCTGTCCCATTCCTTCTTAATAATGTTCGCCATCTTTACGGGAACCAGGAAAGTCTGTGGTACAACACTGTCCTCATAGACCTTATCTAATTTAGGAATGCAAGGTTCATCAGGTAAATTAGGTTCTGGAACCTCTAAAGTAGCCAACATCTCCTTTAGCAGAAAGCATAAGTGTTCAATCCTAAATCTAAAGTCTGGTTCCTCTGCAGCTGGAGGCTTAGAGGCAGCAGATTCCGACCCAGAAAGAGCATCCTCTGAAGTATCAGAGGCGTCTTCATCATCGGATAATCTTGTATCAGATAATTCCAACACGCTAGTAGATGACCCCTGGGACGGATAGCAATATTTAACATTTCACTTGTGCTTAGCAGTGCGAGATAAAGCACTAAAGGCCGCAGACACTGCCGCATGTAACTGTTCAGTAAAGTCTCGCGGTAAAAGGGCCCCTCCAGATGGAGAAGTAGGAGTGCTACGGGAAGCTGCATGTGTATTAGGAGATGAATGTAAGGTGCGCACCTCACGGGATGGAGACTCCTCAGAGGTCGAAGGCTCAGTAGTACTAAACATATTAGTTTTCTTTGATAAGATTACTTTATCAAGGCAAGTGGAACATAATTGAGCAGGGGGGTATACCGTGGCCTCCTCACAATATAGAGGGTCATAAGCTTTAGGTAAAGAGGGAGTACCCTCTAACATATCAGAGTCCTGCATAGCTTGCGCTTATAAAAAGGACTAAGGACAAAGATAAATGGCACCTTTATACCCCCAATGGCTGGGGCACTCACCACCTTCCATGACCCAGGCCCAAGAGAGAAACAGTTTAGTCTCCAGACACAGCATGGTCAGAAAGAAGAGAATCACTGTGACCACACACCATCACGTGGTGCGCCATGCAGGACCGCCCCTGCACCACGCCTAACTGGCTGCGCAGCACCAAAGTGAAAGTAAACCTGTACGTTGCTATTGCCTGAGCCACATCTCACATGTCACAGCATAAACACGATATTAAAAATGTGTGATTAATCCCACCTGTTCAATAATCCCCTTCCGGAGACGTTAACCCTCGATTCCATTCAGATAAAGGGAGTCACATTGTGACCATCTTCTTGCGTTGTGTGTATAAATAAATGAAACGATCTTAACGGAATCTATGTCGTGGAAAAGGAACACGGCCTCTCAAGTTTGACAGTCTTGTAGAATAGCTCCTGACATGGACTTGAGTGATAGAAGCAGGCAGTGAAACTCGTCAACACTGATTGCTTAGGAGCTGTTAATACGAGTCTGGATGGGTTCACAGAAAGACTCTCTGTGCATCTCCAGACGCTAACATTTGCCAATGCTCTCACTGAGAGGCTGACAAGACTACTTAAAACTCCGGTTCCATTCAGAAGAGTACTACCCTCCATAAGGAACTACTCCGTATCTTCTGACACTTCTCTGCCAATCTCCTGTGACAAAAGGCAAATAATTACTGGGGGATGAGGGGAGTGGGGGGAGGTATTTAAGCTTTTGACTGGGGTGTCTTTGCCTCCTCCTGGTGGCCAGGTTCAGTATTTCCCACAAGGAATGAAGCCGTGGATTCTCCTCATATTAAGATGGAAAAGGCTGTAGCCAGCCTGAGCCACACCACCATTGGTACTGTGGGGCTCAAGAATGACAATCCATAAGTGCTTCTCTATGACCAAAGTTCCCTAAGGAATCTCCTTATTTGGAGGCCTCCCTGTAACAAAACAGGGGCTTACTCCACAGAAGCTTCATTTTTGAATGCCCAGGAAGAAGAGACCGCTCTAGTTGATTGTGCCATAATTCTCTCAGGAGGCTGCTGTCCAGCTGTCTCAGAAGCTAAATGAGAAAAACGTCTCAACCAGAGAGAAAGAGTGGTAGAAGTGGCCTTCTGATCCCGCTTACCAGAGAAAATAATAAACGGCAGAAGTCTGCCGCAAATCTTTAGTTGCTTAAAGGTAAAATTTAAGAGCATGTACAACATCCAAGTTATGCAAAAGACGTTCCTTCTGGGAAGAAGGGTTAGGACAAAAAGAAGGAACAACAATTTCCTGATTAATATTGCGATCTGACACTACCTTAGGGAGAAACCCCAGCTTAATACGAAGGACCGTCTTATCAGCATGAAAAATAAGGTAAGGGGAATCCCACTGCAGAGCAGAGAGTTTGTAAACTCTTCGAGCAGAAGAAATAGCAAAAAACAAACAAAACCTTCCAAGATAGTAATTTAATACTAACAGAATGCATCAGCTAAAACGGAGCCTGCTGCAAAACTCTAAGAACAAGGTCAAGACTCCAAGGAGGAGCAACAGGTTTAAACACAGGCCTGATTCTGACCAAGGCCTGAACAAAAGACTGAACATCTGGCAGAACTGTAAAACATTAATGCAGAAGGACAGAGCAGAAATCTGACCCTTCATAGTACTGACTGACAAACCTATCTCCAGGCCCTCCTGAAGAAAAGCCAGAATTTGAGGAACCCTTACTTTGTTCAAAGAAAAACCTTTTGAATCACACCAATGAAGGTATTTACACCATACCCTAAGGTAAATTCTGCGAGTAACCGGTTTATGAGCCTGAAGCATAGCATCTTTCTCAGAGAAGCCACGTCTGGCCAAACTTAGACATTCAATCTCCAAGCAGTCAGCTTCAGAGAAACCAGATTTGAATAAAGAAAGGGACCATGAAGTAGAAGGTCCTTCCTGAAGGGTAACCTCCATGGCAGATGAGATGACATTGTCACCAGATCTGCAAACCAGATCCTGCGAGGCCATGCAGGAGCTATTATAATCACAGAAGTTCTCTCCTGTTTGATGCGAGCAATTACTTGTGGAAGCAACACAAATGGAGGAAACGGGTATGCTAGATTGAAGCTCCGAGGAACCGCTAGAGCATCTACCAGAATTGCTTGAGGATCTCTTGACCTTGAAGCGTACTTTGGAAGCTTGGCGTTTTGACGAGACGCCATCACATCCAACTCCGGAACCCCACACCTGAAAGTTATTGTGAAAACCTCTGGGTGGAGAGCCTAAGCTCTGGGATGAAAACTCTGCCTGTTTAGAAAATCCACCTCCCAGTTGTCCACCCCTGGTATGTGGATGGCAGAGAGATGGCAATCGTAAGACTCCGCCCACTGGAGAATGTGAGACACCTACTTCATTACCAAGGAACTCCAAGTTCCTCCCTGGTGATTGATGTAGGCCACTGAGGTGATGTTGCCCAACTGAAATTTGATAAATCGGACCAAAGCTAGTTGAGGCCAAGCCATTACTTGTGGGATATTCTCCTTCCCAACAGGAAGCTGCAAGAGGATCACCCACAGCAGAGCTGTCTATAAAGCTCCTCCCCTAACTGCCAACTCCAGTCATTCGACCGAAGACAAGCAAGAGAAAGGAAATACTATAGGGTGCAGTGGTGACTGTAGTTTAAAATATAAAAAACACCTGCCTTAAAATGACAGGGCGGGACGTGGACTGGATACACCACAAGAGAAATAAATTTATCAGGTAAGCATAAATTTTGTTTTCTCTTGTAAGGTTTATCCAGTCCACGGATTCATCCATTACTTGTGGGATACCAATACCAAAGCTATAGGACACGGATGAAGGGAGGGACAAGGCAGGCGCTTAAACAGAGGGCACCACTGCCTGTAAGACCTTTCTCCCAAAAACAGCCTCCGAAGAAGCAAAAGTATCAAATTTGTAGAATTTAGAAAAGGTATGAAGCGAAGACCAAGTCGCCGCCTTACAAATTTTTAAAAGCCCACGTGGAAGCTACTGCTCTAGTGGAATGAGCTGTAATTCTCTCAGGAGGCTGCTGGCCAGCAGTCTCGTAAGCAAAGCGGATTATGCTTCTTAACCAAAAAGAAAGAGAAGTTGCCGAAGCCTTTTGGCCTCTCTTCTGTCCAGAGAAAACCACAAACAAAGCAGATGTTTGACGAAAATCTTTAGTGGCTTGTAAATAGAATTTTAAAGCACGGACCACATCAAGGTTGTGTAATAGACGTTCCTTCTTTGAAGAAGGATTAGGACATAGTGAAGGAACAACAATCTCCTGATTGATATTCTTATTAGATACCACCTTAGGAAGAAACCCAGGTTTGGTACGCAACACTACCTTATCAGCATGGAAAATGAGATAAGGAGAATCACATTGTAAAGCCGATAACTCCGAAACTCGTCGAGTCGAGGAGATAGCTACCAAAAACAGAACTTTCCAAGACAACAGCTTGATATCTATGGAATGCAAAGGTTCAAACGGAACCCCTTGATTTGTAGTTTGTAAAACTGATTTGTGGGTGTGGTGAGGGGTGTATTTATAGGCATTTTGAGGTTAGGGAAACTTTGCCCCTCCTGGTAGGAATGTATATCCCATACGTCACTAGCTCATGGACTCTTGCTAATTACATGAAAGAAATATTGTTTCCCTTGAATGGGAGGGAAAGAAGTCTAGACTTCAAAGTCATGTCCGCAGACCAGGATTTCAGCCAAAGTGCCCTACGGGCTAGCACAGAAAGACCTGAAGCCTTGGCGTTCAGGTGAACAATCTGCATATTTGCGTCACAAATAAAAGAATTAGCTGCCCTTAAGGCCCTAATTCTTTCCAGGATGGTGTCGAGGGGACCCTCCACCTCAATCAACTCAGATAAGGAGTCTCACCAGTAGGTAGCCGCTCCAGCAATAGCTGCTGCTGGTTGGAACAAATATCCCGTATGCTGAAACATTTTTCTAAATAGAGTTTCCAGCTTCTTATCCATGGGCTCTTTAAACGTCAATCTATCCTCAAGTGGGATAGTAGTGCGCTTAGCAAGCATGGAGATAGCACCGTCTACCTTAGGGACAGAACCCCAAAACGCCAACAGAGTTCGGAACCGGTAATAATTTCATAAAGGAAGAAGGGGAAAAAGAAGAACCAAGTCTGTCCCATTCCTTCTTAATAATGTTTGCCATCTTTACGGGAACCAGGAAAGTCTGTGGTACAACACTGTCCTCATAGACCTTATCTAATTTAGGAATGCAAGGTTCATCAGGTAAATTAGGTTCTGGAACCTCTAAAGTAGCCAACATCTCCTTTAGCAGAAAGCATAAGTGTTCAATCCTAAATCTAAAGTCTGGTTCCTCTGCAGCTGGAGGCTTAGAGGCAGCAGATTCCGACCCAGAAAGAGCATCCTCTGAAGTATCAGAGGCGTCTTCATCATCGGATAATCTTGTATCAGATAATTCCAACACGCTAGTAGATGACCCCTGGGAAGGATAGCAATATTTAACATTTCACTTGTGCTTAGCAGTGCGAGATAAAGCACTAAAGGCCGCAGACACTGCCGCATGTAACTGTTCAGTAAAGTCTCGCGGTAAAAGGGCCCCTCCAGATGGAGAAGTAGGAGTGCTACGGGAAGCTGCATGTGTATTAGGAGATGAATGTAAGGTGCGCACCTCACGGGATGGAGACTCCTCAGAGGTCGAAGGCTCAGTAGTACTAACATATTAGTTTTCTTTGATAAGATTACTTTATCAAGGCAAGTGGAACATAATTGAGCAGGGGGGTATACCGTGGCCTCCTCACAATATAGAGGGTCATAAGCTTTAGGTAAAGAGGGAGTACCCTCTAACATATCAGAGTCCTGCATAGCTTGCGCTTATAAAAAGGACTAAGGACAAAGATAAATGGCACCTTTATACCCCCAATGGCTGGGGCACTCACCACCTTCCATGACCCAGGCCCAAGAGAGAAACAGTTTAGTCTCCAGACACAGCATGGTCAGAAAGAAGAGAATCACTGTGACCACACACCATCACGTGGTGCGCCATGCAGGACCGCCCCTGCACCACGCCTAACTGGCTGCGCAGCACCAAAGTGAAAGTAAACCTGTACGTTCCTATTGCCTGAGCCACATCTCACATGTCACAGCATAAACACGATATTAAAAATGTGTGATTAATCCCACCTGTTCAATAATCCCCTTCCGGAGACGTTAACCCTCGATTCCATTCAGATAAAGGGAGTCACATTGTGACCATCTTCTTGCGTTGTGTGTATAAATAAATGAAACGATCTTAACGGAATCTATGTCGTGGAAAAGGAACACAGCCTCTCAAGTTTGACAGTCTTGTAGCATCGCTCCTGACATGGACTTGAGTGATAGAAGCAGGCAGTGAAACTCGTCAACACTGATTGCTTAGGAGCTGTTAATACGAGTCTGGATGGGTTCACAGAAAGACTCTCTGTGCATCTCCAGACGCTAACATTTGCCAATGCTCTCACTGAGAGGCTGACAAGACTACTTAAAACTCCGGTTCCATTCAGAAGAGTACTACCCTCCATAAGGAACTACTCCGTATCTTCTGACACTTCTCTGCCAATCTCCTGTGACGAAAGGCAAATAATTACTGGGGGATGAGGGGAGTGGGGGGAGGTATTTAAGCTTTTGACTGGGGTGTCTTTGCCTCCTCCTGGTGGCCAGGTTCAGTATTTCCCACAAGGAATGAAGCCGTGGATTCTCCTCATATTAAGATGGAAAAGGCTGTAGCCAGCCTGAGCCACACCACCATTGGTACTGTGGGGCTCAAGAATGACAATCCATAAGTGCTTCTCTATGACCAAAGTTCCCTAAGGAATCTCCTTATTTGGAGGCCTCCCTGTAACAAAACAGGGGCTTACCCGATCCATGCAATAATAATGAAATGGGTTAAATTATAGTTTTTATCAGTACAAAAAGCAAACACTCATATACTTTGCAATTACAATAATTCATACCATTACAATGTTTAACATCGGTGTACATAAGACAGCACATACTCAGTTGATCAACTTAGGTGCAAATGGATTATTTGTCTACATAGGCATAGAACTTTTCTACCTATTCCAAAGAGGGGCATTATACCCATAATTAGCACCCAATAATGATGTCATCATATAAGAATTGAAATTATAGTATATTTTTATTCACTCAAATAAAATGGTAAGCTAGATTTTTTGAAGTACAGTGATTTGCATTAGTGCCAAAAAGATAGCCAAGTACACATAATCAAGAGGGTTTTAATGGGCTGTATTTTGTTTTTGCCAGTTTTAAAGCAATTTTTGAATTATTTTATTTTGTGTGCAGATCTTTTTGGAATGTGGTGGTTAACTGCAGATACACATTATGGACATATATAAATAATTCATGCCCTTATAAGCCCAAATAAAACTTTCCTAGGATAATGTAGCAGTAACTTACAGCACATGCACAAAGTAAAAATATAACTAAATGTTATCTTCCTACCAGGTAAGCAAAAGACTAGAAAAAAAATATTACCTGATCAGAGTATTTATATGAAGAGACATCATCTTGTGAGTGTAAAATCCGTGTATCATCCTGCAAAGACTAAGGTAAAAATGAACATATTAAATAGCAGCAAAACAAGTGTTAGGTTTTTTTGCATAAGTATTTAAAAGCTTAAAGGAATATGAAACCCAAAAAATTTATTACATGAGTCAGACAGAGCATGTGATTGTAAACAACTTTCTAATTTACTCCTATTATCAATTTTTCTTCGTTCTCTTGCTATTTGTATTCAAAAAATCAAATCAATCAGCAAGCGCTACCGAGGTGCCTTACCAAAAATGGGCCAGCTCCTAAACTTACACTACTGCTTTTCAAATAAAGATAGAAAGAGAACAAAGAAAAATGATAATCGGAGTAAATTAGAAAGTTGCTTAAAATTGCATGCTCTATCCGAATCATGAACAAAAAAAAAATGGGTTTAGTATCCCTTTAATGGCATTTCATTCAAGTGGTATACTGCAACTATACATTTAGAAATGAAACTTTGCTCAAAAGGTAATTGAATGTTTGGAGAATCATATCTAGCAAACTTTGGAACCAGATATAAAAGACAATTTTTTTTTATTTATTTTTTTAAAAAGGCAAATCTAATCTCAGCTACTTGACAAAAAAACATGGCTTTTAAAACGGACAGTTTACATGAAAAATGTTATTTTGTTTAAAAAAAAATAAAAAATCGATAATCCCTTTATTACCCATTCCCCAGTTTTGCATAACCAGCAATGTTATATTGATACACTTTTTACCTCTGTGATTACCTTGTCATTTTTTTCTTTGTATACCGAAAACATCCAAAAACTAAAGTGAAACGAAAAAGAAAATAAATGTGCTTTATTTTCTTTTGCATTTTCGTTTTCAGATGCTGCTTTTATGATGCAGGTGTTCTGTTAAGGGGCCGAACTTTGGAAAAAGCGAACCATGTCACTTACTGTGACGTTACATCAGCTGTTGTACACATTTTGGCCGTAATGTACATGCGTGTCAGCGTCATCACATACTTGGCTGCATACGTCACTGGGAAACTATTTAGACCTGGGAAATTCAGAAGCCTTTCTATAGCGCATGCGTGGGATTTTCTATCACAAATGGGGGGGGTTTATGGAAAGCTGTTTATTCGTCTCACTGCAACTACTGCCATTAAGCTGAGTCTCTGTGCGTGTATGACAAACAGCCACTCGGCTATCACCACTGCTTCTTCTGTAGATCCAATGCAGCTTTTCACAGGCTCCCTTCAATGTTATAGTTTAAACATTTGTTGCAGCAGTAAGCATTGGATCAGCAGAAGAAGCAGTGGCGATAGCCGAGTGGCTGTTTGTCACACACGCACGAAGACTTAGCTTAATGGGAGTAGATGTAGTGAGACAAACAGCTTTTCATAAAACCCCCCATTTGTGATAGAAAATCCCACGCATGCGCTATAGAAAGGCTTCTGAATTTCACAGGTCTAAATAGTTTCACAGTGACGTATGCGGCCAGGTATGTGATGACGCTGGCACGCATGCGCATTAGGGCCAAAATGTGTACAACAGCTGAAGTAACGTCACAGGAAGTGACATGGTTCGCTCTTTTCAAAAGTTTGGCCCCTTAACAGAACACAGGCATGCTTTTAGCATTTCAATAAAAACCAGGAAGAAGAAGTAGTAGTGAATCGATTGACAGGAAGCTTGGGTCATTTTCTGGCAATTTTTGGTTTGTTATTGCTTGTCACTAATATTGATATTGCTAATATATTATATAATATTACTATAATGCTTGTGCCACCGCCTGGCAGGGTCTGCTTTAAAGAGAGATTAGATTAGAAGAATATACCAGCACTTTGTGTGTTAATACTGTATATGTATCTCTAATCTACATACGTATCTAATTTCAATATTTTAAAACATATGTATCTGCAAAACTGCAGATTAGTCGTAGAGTTGGGTAAATTTCTTAAAATTTAATGTTTAAAAGTTATTACAGCAGTTTAGTAAAACGATTTTTTTTTACCGTTTGTTTTATTAAATTAAAAAAATGATTTTGGCTGCTTAAGTCTTCTCTTAAAAATACTTTTTTGTTTCAGTTCAGTAGTACCAAGTTATTAGTTTAAAAAAAAATCTATTTTTTACTAAGTTATATTACTTGTAAATTGAAAAAAGTTATATTTTGTTGCATTGCTGCTAGTGGCCTTGTTTAATTTGCAATTAGTGTCTCTTGAAGGGACATTTTTGTTTTCACTACTAACTTAAAAGGACACTAAACCCAGATTGTTTCATTAACGATTCAGATAGAGCATGCAATTGTTTTTATCAACTTTCTAATTTACTCCTATTATCAATTTATCTTCATTCTCTTGCTATCATTATTTAAGAAGCAGGAATGTAAAGCTTAGGAGCTGGCCCATATTAGGTTCAGCACCCTGGATAGCCCTTGCTCCTTAATGGCTAAATTTAGCCACCAATAAACAAGCGTAACCCACTTTCTCAACCGAAAATGGGCCGGCTTCTACGCTTCACATTTCTGTAAGAAAAATAATAGGAGTAAATTAGAAAGTTACTTAAAATTGCATGATCTATCTAAATCATTAAAGAAAAAAAATGGGTTTAGTATCCCTTTAAGTTAATAAAAGGAAAAAAAAAAGTTTTGTTTACCAAAAATGTAATGCCCCCAAAAAACTAAATTTATGCTTACCTGATAAATTTTTCTTTCCAGGCATGGAGAGTCCACAAAAGATTGTAATTACTAGTGGGATATTCACTACTGGCCAGCAGGAGTAGGCAAAGAGCACCCCAGAAGAGCTGTTAAGTATCACTTCCCTTACCCATAACCCCCAGTCATTCGGCCGAAGGGAAATGGAAAAAGAAGATGACAAGGGTATAGAGGTGCCTGAAAACTAGACAAAAAAAAACCTGACGTCTTAATTTGAATAATACAATTTTTGTAGAATTTGGAAAAAGTATAAATAGAGGACCAAGTGGTCGCCTTACAGATTTGCTCCACAGAAGCTTCATTTTTGAATGCCCAGGAAGAAGAGACAGCTCTAGTTGATTGTGCCATAATTCTCTCAGGAGGCTGCTGTCCAGCTGTCTCAGAAGCTAAATGAGAAAAACGTCTCAACCAGAGAGAAAGAGTGGTAGAAGTGGCCTTCTGATCCCGCTTACCAGAGAAAATAATAAACGGCAGAAGTCTGCCGCAAATCTTTAGTTGCTTAAAGGTAAAATTTAAGAGCATGTACAACATCCAAGTTATGCAAAAGACGTTCCTTCTGGGAAGAAGGGTTAGGACAAAAAGAAGGAACAACAATTTCCTGATTAATATTGCGATCTGACACTACCTTAGGGAGAAACCCCAGCTTAATACGAAGGACCGTCTTATCAGCATGAAAAATAAGGTAAGGGGAATCCCACTGCAGAGCAGAGAGTTTGTAAACTCTTCGAGCAGAAGAAATAGCAAAAAACAAACAAAACCTTCCAAGATAGTAATTTAATACTAACAGAATGCATCAGCTAAAACGGAGCCTGCTGCAAAACTCTAAGAACAAGGTCAAGACTCCAAGGAGGAGCAACAGGTTTAAACACAGGCCTGATTCTGACCAAGGCCTGAACAAAAGACTGAACATCTGGCAGAACTGTAAAACATTAATGCAGAAGGACAGAGCAGAAATCTGACCCTTCATAGTACTGACTGACAAACCTATCTCCAGGCCCTCCTGAAGAAAAGCCAGAATTTGAGGAACCCTTACTTTGTTCAAAGAAAAACCTTTTGAATCACACCAATGAAGGTATTTACACCATACCCTAAGGTAAATTCTGCGAGTAACCGGTTTATGAGCCTGAAGCATAGCATCTTTCTCAGAGAAGCCACGTCTGGCCAAACTTAGACATTCAATCTCCAAGCAGTCAGCTTCAGAGAAACCAGATTTGAATAAAGAAAGGGACCATGAAGTAGAAGGTCCTTCCTGAAGGGTAACCTCCATGGCAGATGAGATGACATTGTCACCAGATCTGCAAACCAGATCCTGCGAGGCCATGCAGGAGCTATTATAATCACAGAAGTTCTCTCCTGTTTGATGCGAGCAATTACTTGTGGAAGCAACACAAATGGAGGAAACGGGTATGCTAGATTGAAGCTCCGAGGAACCGCTAGAGCATCTACCAGAATTGCTTGAGGATCTCTTGACCTTGAAGCGTACTTTGGAAGCTTGGCGTTTTGACGAGACGCCATCACATCCAACTCCGGAACCCCACACCTGAAAGTTATTGTGAAAACCTCTGGGTGGAGAGCCTAAGCTCTGGGATGAAAACTCTGCCTGTTTAGAAAATCCACCTCCCAGTTGTCCACCCCTGGTATGTGGATGGCAGAGAGATGGCAATCGTAAGACTCCGCCCACTGGAGAATGTGAGACACCTACTTCATTACCAAGGAACTCCAAGTTCCTCCCTGGTGATTGATGTAGGCCACTGAGGTGATGTTGCCCAACTGAAATTTGATAAATCGGACCAAAGCTAGTTGAGGCCAAGCCATTACTTGTGGGATATTCTCCTTCCCAACAGGAAGTTGCAAGAGGATCACCCACAGCAGAGCTGTCTATAAAGCTCCTCCCCTAACTGCCAACTCCAGTCATTCGACCGAAGACAAGCAAGAGAAAGGAAATACTATAGGGTGCAGTGGTGACTGTAGTTTAAAATATAAAAAACACCTGCCTTAAAATGACAGGGCGGGACGTGGACTGGATACACCACAAGAGAAATAAATTTATCAGGTAAGCATAAATTTTGTTTTCTCTTGTAAGGTTTATCCAGTCCACGGATTCATCCATTACTTGTGGGATACCAATACCAAAGCTATAGGACACGGATGAAGGGAGGGACAAGGCAGGCGCTTAAACAGAGGGCACCACTGCCTGTAAGACCTTTCTCCCAAAAACAGCCTCCGAAGAAGCAAAAGTATCAAATTTGTAGAATTTAGAAAAGGTATGAAGCGAAGACCAAGTCGCCGCCTTACAAATTTTTAAAAGCCCATGTGGAAGCTACTGCTCTAGTGGAATGAGCTGTAATTCTCTCAGGAGGCTGCTGGCCAGCAGTCTCGTAAGCAAAGCGGATTATGCTTCTTAACCAAAAAGAAAGAGAAGTTGCCGAAGCCTTTTGGCCTCTCTTCTGTCCAGAGAAAACCACAAACAAAGCAGATGTTTGACGAAAATCTTTAGTGGCTTGTAAATAGAATTTTAAAGCACGGACCACATCAAGGTTGTGTAATAGACGTTCCTTCTTTGAAGAAGGATTAGGACATAGTGAAGGAACAACAATCTCCTGATTGATATTCTTATTAGATACCACCTTAGGAAGAAACCCAGGTTTGGTACGCAACACTACCTTATCAGCATGGAAAATGAGATAAGGAGAATCACATTGTAAAGCCGATAACTCCGAAACTCGTCGAGTCGAGGAGATAGCTACCAAAAACAGAACTTTCCAAGACAACAGCTTGATATCTATGGAATGCAAAGGTTCAAACGGAACCCCTTGAAGAACTTTAAGAACTAAATTTAGACTCCATGGCGGAGCAACAAGTTTAAACACAAGCTTGATTCTAACTAAAGCCTGACAAAATGCCTGAACGTCTGGAGTATTAGCCAGACGCTTGTGCAAAAGAATAGACAGAGCAGAAATCTGTCCCTTTAAGGAACTAGCCGACAATCCCTTCTCCAATTCTTCGTGGAGAAAAGATAATATTTTAGGAATCCTGACCTTACTCCATGAGTTACCCTTGGATTCACACCAATGAAGATATTTACACCATATCTTATGATAGATTTTCCTGGTAACCAGCTTTGAAGCCCAAATTAAGGTATCAATGACCGATTCAGAGAAACTGCGCTTTGATAAAATCAAGCGTTCAACCTCCAAGCAGTCAGGCGCAGAGAAATTAGGTTTGGATGGTTGAAAGGACCCTGAAGTAGAAGGTCCTGCCTCAGCGGCAGAGTCCATGGTGGAAAGGATGACATGTCCACCAGGTCTGCATACCAAGTCCTGCGTGGCCATGCAGGTGCTATCAAAATCACTGAAGTTCTCTCCTGCTTGATCTTAGCAATCAGACGAGGGACCAGAGGAAACGGTGGAAACACATAAGCCAGTTTGAAGGACCAAGGCGCTGCTAGAGCATCTATCAGCGTTGCCTTGGGGTCCCTGGACCTGGTCCCGTAACAAGGCAGCTTGGCGTTCTGGCGAGACGCCATGAGATCCAGTTTTGGTCTGCCCCAAAGTTGAAAAACATAATTTATGTAAGAACTTACCTGATAAATTCATTTCTTTCATATTAGCAAGAGTCCATGAGCTAGTGACGTATGGGATATATATTCCTACCAGGAGGGGCAAAGTTTCCCAAACCTCAAAATGCCTATAAATACACCCCTCACCACACCCACAATTCAGTTTAACGAATAGCCAAGAAGTGGGGTGATAAAAAAGTGCGAAAGCATATAAAATAAGGAATTGGAATAATTGTGCTTTATACAAAAATCATAACCACCACAAAAAAAGGGCGGGCCTCATGGACTCTTGCTAATATGAAAGAAATGAATTTATCAGGTAAGTTCTTACATAAATTATGTTTTCTTTCATGTAATTAGCAAGAGTCCATGAGCTAGTGACGTATGGGATAATGACTACCCAAGATGTGGATCTTTCCACACAAGAGTCACTAGAGAGGGAGGGATAAAATAAAGACAGCCAATTCCTGCTGAAAATAATCCACACCCAAAAATAAAGTTTAACGAAAAACATAAGCAGAAGATTCAAACTGAAACCGCTGCCTGAAGTACTTTTCTACCAAAAACTGCTTCAGAAGAAGAAAATACATCAAAATGGTAGAATTTAGTAAAAGTATGCAAAGAGGACCAAGTTGCTGCTTTGCAAATCTGGTCAACCGAAGCTTCATTCCTAAACGCCCAGGAAGTAGAAACTGACCTAGTAGAATGAGCTGTAATTCTTTGAGGCGGAGTTTTACCCGACTCAACATAGGCAAGATGAATTAAAGATTTCAACCAAGATGCCAAAGAAATGGCAGAAGCTTTCTGGCCTTTTCTAGAACCGGAAAAGATAACAAATAAACTAGAAGTCTTACGGAAAGATTTCGTAGCTTCAACATAATATTTCAAAGCTCTAACAACATCCAAAGAATGCAACGATTTCTCCTTAGAATTCTTAGGATTAGGACACAATGAAGGAACCACAATTTCTCTACTAATGTTGTTGGAATTCACAACTTTAGGTAAAAATTCAAAAGAAGTTCGCAACACCGCCTTATCCTGATGAAAAATCAGAAAAGGAGACTCACAAGAAAGAGCAGATAATTCAGAAACTCTTCTGGCAGAAGAGATGGCCAAAAGGAACAAAACTTTCCAAGAAAGTAATTTAATGTCCAATGAATGCATAGGTTCAAACGGAGGAGCTTGAAGAGCTCCCAGAACCAAATTCAAACTCCAAGGAGGAGAAATTGACTTAATAACAGGTTTTATACGAACCAAAGCTTGTACAAAACAATGAATATCAGGAAGAATAGCAATCTTTCTGTGAAAAAGAACAGAAAGAGCGGAGATTTGTCCTTTCAAAGAACTTGCGGACAAACCCTTATCTAAACCATCCTGAAGAAACTGTAAAATTCTCGGTATTCTAAAAGAATGCCAAGAAAAATGATGAGAAAGACACCAAGAAATATAAGTCTTCCAGACTCTATAATATATCTCTCGAGATACAGATTTACGAGCCTGTAACATAGTATTAATCACAGAGTCAGAGAAACCTCTTTGACCAAGAATCAAGCGTTCAATCTCCATACCTTTAAATTTAAGGATTTCAGATCCTGATGGAAAAAAGGACCTTGTGACAGAAGGTCTGGTCTTAACGGAAGAGTCCACGGTTGGCAAGAGGCCATCCGGACAAGATCCGCATACCAAAACCTGTGAGGCCATGCCGGAGCTACCAGCAGAACAAACGAGCATTCCTTCAGAATCTTGGAGATTACTCTTGGAAGAAGAACTAGAGGCGGAAAGATATAGGCAGGATGATACTTCCAAGGAAGTGATAATGCATCCACTGCCTCCGCCTGAGGATCCCGGGATCTGGACAGATACCTGGGAAGTTTCTTGTTTAGATGGGATGCCATCAGATCTATTTCTGGAAGTTCCCACATTTGAACAATCTGAAGAAATACCTCTGGGTGAAGAGACCATTCGCCCGGATGCAACGTTTGGCGACTGAGATAATCCGCTTCCCAATTGTCTATACCTGGGATATGAACCGCAGAGATTAGACAGGAGCTGGATTCCGCCCAAACCAAAATTCGAGATACTTCTTTCATAGCCAGAGGACTGTGAGTCCCTCCTTGATGATTGATGTATGCCACAGTTGTGACATTGTCTGTCTGAAAACAAATGAACGATTCTCTCTTCAGAAGAGGCCAAAACTGAAGAGCTCTGAAAATTGCACGGAGTTCCAAAATATTGATCGGTAATCTCACCTCCTGAGATTCCCAAACTCCTTGTGCCGTCAGAGATCCCCACACAGCTCCCCAACCTGTGAGACTTGCATCTGTTGAAATTACAGTCCAGGTCGGAAGCACAAAAGAAGCCCCCTGAATTAAACGATGGTGATCTGTCCACCATGTTAGAGAGTGTCGAACAATCGGTTTTAAAGATATTAATTGAGATATCTTCGTGTAATCCTTGCACCATTGCTTCAGCATACAGAGCTGAAGAGGTCGCATGTGAAAACGAGCAAAGGGGATCGCGTCCGATGCAGCAGTCATAAGACCTAGAATTTCCATGCATAAGGCTACCGAAGGGAATGATTGTGACTGAAGGTTTCGACAAGCTGCAATCAATTTTAGACGTCTCTTGTCTGTTAAAGACAGAGTCATGGACACTGAATCCATCTGGAAACCCAGAAAGGTTACCCTTGTCTGAGGAATCAAAGAACTTTTTGGTAAATTGATCCTCTGGAATCCAACTGAGAACCAAATAATTTGTTACCCTGGAAAGAAATGGAAAGTAAAGTTGATTTAGAAGCCATATCAGCATTCCAAGTTTTAAGCCATAAAGCTCTTCTAGCTAAAATAGCTAGAGACATAAACCTGACATCAACTCTGATAATATCAAAAATGGCATCACAGATAAAATTATTAGCATGCTGTAGAAGAATAATAATATCATGAGAATCATGATGTGTTACTTGTTGCGCTAAAGTTTCCAACCAGAAAGTTGAAGCTGCAGCAACATCAGCCAAAGATATAGCAGGTCTAAGAAGATTACCTGAACACAGATAAGCTTTTCTTAGAAAGGATTCAATTTTCCTATCTAAAGCATCCTTAAACGAAGTACCATCTGACGTAGGAATAGTAGTACGTTTAGCAAGGGTAGAAATAGCCCCATCAACTTTAGGGATTTTGTCCCAAAATTCTAATCTGTCAGACGGCACAGGATATAATCGCTTAAAACGTTTAGAAGGAGTAAATGAATTACCCAATTTATCCCATTCTTTGGAAATTACTGCAGAAATAGCATTAGGAACAGGAAATACTTCTGGAATAACCACAGGAGCTTTACATACCTTATCCAAACGTTTAGAATTAGTATCAAGAGGACCAGAATCCTCTATTTCTAAAGCAATTAGTACTTCTTTAAGTAAAGAATGAATAAATTCCATTTTAAATAAATATGAAGATTTATCAGCATCAACCTCTGAGACAGAATCCTCTGAACCAGAAGAGTCATCAGAATCAGAATGATGATGTTCATTTAAAAATTCATCTGTAGGGAGAGAAGTTTTAAAAGATTTTTTACGTTTACTAGAAGGAGAAATAACAGACATAGCCTTCTTTATGGATTCAGAAACAAAATCTCTTATATTATCAGGAACATTCTGCACCTTAGATGTTGAAGGAACTGCAACAGGCAATGGTACTTTACTAAAGGAAATATTATCTGCTTTAACAAGTTTGTCATGACAATCAATACAAACAACAGCTGGAGGAATAGCTACCAAAAGTTTACAGCAGATACACTTAGCTTTGGTAGATCCAGCACTGGACAGCGATTTTCCTGTAGTATCTTCTGACTCAGATGCAACGTGAGACATCTTGCAATATGTAAGAGAAAAAACAACATATATATAAAGCAAAATTGATCAAATTCCTTAAATGACAGTTTCAGGAATGGGAAAAAATGCCAAAGAACAAGCTTCTAACAACCAGAAGCAATGAAAAATGAGACTAAAATAATGTGGAGACAAAAGCGACGCCCATATTTTTCGCGCCAGACGCCCACATTATTTGGCGCCTAAATGCTTTTTGGCGCCAAAATGACGCCACATCCGGAACGCCGACATTTTTGGCACAAAATAACGTCAAAAAATGACGCAACTTCCGGCGACACGTATGACGCCGGAAACGGAAACAAATTTTTTGCGCCAAAAAAGTCCGCACCAAGAATGACGCAATAAAATGAAGCATTTTCAGCCCCCGCGAGCCTAACAGCCCACAGGGAAGAGTCAAATTTTTGAAGGTAAGAAAAAATGATTAAATCAAATGCATTATCCCAAAAATGAAACTGACTGTCTGAAAATAAGGAAAGTTGAACATTCTGAGTCAAGGCAAATAAATGTTTGAATACATATATTTAGAACTTTATAAACAAAGTGCCCAACCATAGCTTAGAGTGTCACAGAAAATAAGATTTACTTACCCCAGGACACTCATCTACATGTTTGTAGAAAGCCAAACCAGTACTGAAACGAGAATCAGCAGAGGTAATGGTATATATAAGAGTATATCGTCGATCTGAAAAGGGAGGTAAGAGATGAATCTCTACGACCGATAACAGAGAACCTATGAAATAGACCCCGTAGAAGGAGATCACTGTATTCAAATAGGCAATACTCTCCTCACATCCCTCTGACATTCACTGCACGCTGAGAGGAAAACCGGGCTCCAACTTGCTGCGGAGCGCATATCAACGTAGAATCTAGCACAAACTTACTTCACCACCTCCATCGGAGGCAAAGTTTGTAAAACTGAATTGTGGGTGTGGTGAGGGGTGTATTTATAGGCATTTTGAGGTTTGGGAAACTTTGCCCCTCCTGGTAGGAATGTATATCCCATACGTCACTAGCTCATGGACTCTTGCTAATTACATGAAAGAAATCCGCCTCCCAGTTCTTTACTCCTGGGATATGGATAGCAGATAGATGGCAAAAGTGAACCTCTGCCCATAGAATTATCTTTAAAACCTCCAACATTGCTAGGGAACTCCTTGTTCCCCCCTGATGGTTGATGTAGGCTACAGTCGTGATATTGTCCGACTAAAAATCTGATGAACCTGACCCCAGCTAGCTGAGGCCACGCCTGAAGAGCATTGAAAATCGCTCTTAGTTCCAGAATGTTTATCGGAAGGAGTGCCTCCTCCTGAGTCCACGAGCCCTGAGCCTTCAGGGAGTTCCAGACTGCAACACAGCCCAGAAGGCTGGCATCTGTCGTTACTATAGACCAATCGGGCCTGCGGATAGCCACCAGAGAAGAGAATCCCTGGTTTCTTGATCCAGATTTAGTAGAGGGGACAAATCTGTGTAATCCCCATTCCACTGACTGAGCATGCAAAGTTGCAGCGGTCTGATATGTAGGCGGGCAAACGGTACTATGTCCATTGCCGCTACCATTAAACCGATTACTTCCATACACTGAGCCACTGAAGGACGAGAAGTGGAATAAAGAACACGGCAAGAGTCTAGAAGTTTTGACAATCTGGCCTTCGTTAGGTAAATCTTCATTTCTACCGAATCTATCAGAGTCCCTAGGAATGAAACTCTTGTTAGAGAGGATAGAGAACTCTTTTCTTCGTTCACCTTCCACCCATGGGACCTCAGAAATGCCAGAACAATGTCCGTATGGGACCTGGCGATTTGAAAAGTCGACGCCTGTATCAGAATGTCGTCTAAGTAAGGGGCTACTGCTATACCCCGCGGCCTTAGGACCGCTAGGAGGGACCCTAGAACCTTCGTAAAGATTCTTGGTGCCGTGGCCAACCCGAAGGGAAGAGCCACAAACTGGTAGTGCCTGTCTAGAAAGGCAAACCTGAGAAAACGATGATGATCTTTGTATCGGGATGTGAAGATAAGCATCCTTTAAGTCTACGGTAGTCATATATTGACCCTCCTGGATCATAGGAAGGATGGTTCGAATAGTCTCCATCTTGAAGGATTGGACTCTGAGAAATTTGTTTAAGATCTTGAGATCTAAGATTGGTCTGAATGTTCCCTCTTTCTTGGGAACTACGAACAGATTTGAATAGAAGCCCTGCCCCTGTTCCTCCTGCGGAACTGGGTGGATCACTCCCATAACTAGGAGGTCTTGAACTCAATGTAAGAATGCCTCTCTCTTTATCTGGTTTGCAGATAAATGTGGGAGATGAAATCTCCCTTTTGGGGGAGAGGTTTTGAATTCCAGAAGATAACCCTTGGACACAATTTCCAATGCCCAGGGATCCTGGACATCTCTTGCCCAAGCCTGGGCGAAGAGAGAGAGTCTGCCCCATACTAGATCCATTTCCGGATCGGGGGCTGCTCCTTCATGCTGTCTTAGAGGCTGCAGCAGGCTTTTTGGCCTGTTTCCCCTTGTTCCAAGCCTGGTTAGGTCTCCAGACCGGCTTAGACTGGGCAAAAGTTCCCTCTTGTTTTGTGTTAGAGGAAGTTGAAGCTGCCCCACTCTTGAAGTTTCGAAAAGGCCGAAAACTAGACTGGTCCTTAATTTGTCCTTAATTTGTTGGACCTATCTTGAGGAAGGGCATGACCTTTTCCTCCAGTGATGTCAGAAATTATCTCCTTCAGTCCAGGCCCGAATAGGGTCTGTCCTTTGAAGGGAATGTTGAGAAGTTTAGACTTTGAAGTCACGTCAGCTGACCAGGATTAAAGCCATAGCGCCCTACGTGCCTGAATAGCAAAACCTGAATTTTTAGCGGTTAGCTTGGTTAAATGAACAACAGCGTCAGAAACAAATGAATTGGCTAGCTTAAGGGTCTTAAGCTTGTCAATAATATCTTCCAACAGGGTTTCAACCTGTAGAGCCTCCTCTAGAGACTCAAACCAGAAAGCCGCAGCAGCAGTGACTGGGGCAATGCATGCAAGAGGCAGGAGAATAAAACCTTGTTGAATAAACATTTTCTTAAGGTAACCCTCTAATTTTTTGTCCATTGGATCTAGAAAAGCACAACTGTCCTCGACAGGGATAGTGGTACGCTTAGCTAGAGTAGAAACTGCTCCCTCCACCTTAGGGACGGTCTGCCACAAGTCCTGAGTAGCGGCGTCTATAGGAAACATCTTTTTAAAAACAGGAGGGGGAGAGAACGGTACACCTGGTCTATCCCATTCCTTAGTAATAATTTCAGAAAACCTCTTAGGGATTGGAAAAACATCAGTGTAAGTAGGTACTGCATAGTATTTATCCAATCTACATAATTTCTCTGGGACTACAATAGCGTCACAGTCGTCCAGAGTTGCTAAGTCCTCCCTGAGCAATATGCGGAGGTGTTCAAGCTTAAATTTAAATGTAGACATATCAGAATCAGGTTGAAGTGTCTTCCCTGAATCAGAAAAATCACCCACAGATTGAAGCTCCCCTGCTTCGGCTTCAGTACATTGTTAGGGTGTATCAGACATAGCCACTAAAGCGTCAGAGAGCTCTGTATTTATTCTAGTCCCAGAGCTGTCTCGCTTTCCTTGTAATCCTGGCAGTTTAGATAATACCTCTGTAAGGGTATGATTCATAACTGCCGCCATGTCTTGTAAGGTATACGCAATGGGCGCGCTAGATGTACTAGGCATCCCCTGAGCGGGATTTATAGGATCTGACACGTGGGGAGAGTTAGACGGCATAACTTCCTCCTTGTCAATTTCTTCTGGTGATAAATTTTTTAAAGCCAGAATATGGTCTTTGTAATCTATAGTAAAATCAGTGCATTTGGTACACATTCTAAGAGGGGGTTCCACAATGGCTTCTAAACATAATGAACAATGAGTTTCCTCTATGTCAGACATGTTTAAACCGACTAGTAATGAGACCAGCAAGCTTGAAAAACACTTTAATAACTGTGAACAAGCAAAAAATAAAAACGGTACTGTGCCTTTAAGAGAAAAAAACAATCACATAAACTGCAAAACAGTGAAAAAAGCAGTAAATTCTACGAAATTTTGACAGTGTGTATAATAGACTGAAATAGCATTGCACCCACTTGCAAATGGATGATTAACCCCTTAGTTTCAAAACCGGATCAAAAAAACGATATAAACGTTTTTAAACAGTCACAACCAACTGCCACAGCTCTACTGTGGCTCCTACCTGCCCATAAAACGACTTTGGAAGGCACAAAAACCCTTTAGAGGGGTCCTATATGTCAGGGGACTCCTTCAGGGAAGCTGGATGTCTCAAGCTGCAAAAACTACTGCGCAATTAGGGCGCGAAAATAGGTCCCTCCCAACATGTACTCCCAGTGAGAGGGCCTTAAAAAACTATCCCTAGGAAAAATCTAGTCAGCCATGTGGAAAAACTGGGCCCCAGAATAAAGTTTTATCACCATTTGTAGTAAACTTTTATATACATCAAGCAAACTTTATATCAATTAAGAGAGCAAATAAGAAGAATATTACCCTTTACAGCAAGCATGATACCAGTCGTTATTAAATCACTGTAATCAGGCTTACCTTAAATAAATCAGGCACTGTCAGCATTTTCTAGGTTATCATCTCTCTAGAAAAATGTAAAACTGCACATACCTCAGAGCAGGTAATCCTGCACGCTATTCCCCCAGCTGAAGTTACCCATCTCTTCAGTTATGTGTGAGAACAGCAGTGGACCTTAGTTACAAACCGCTAAGATCATCAAAAACCTCAGGCATACTCTTCTTCTACTTTCTGCCTGAGGCCAAAATAGTACAACTCCGGTACCATTTGAAAATAATAAACTTTTGATTGAAGATAAACTACCTTAAATCACCACACATCTCTTGATACTTCCATTGTCGAGAGCTGCAAGAGAATGACTGGAGGTGGCAGTTAGGGGAGGAGCTATATAGACAGCTCTGCTGTGGGTGATCCTCTTGCAGCTTCCTGTTGGGAAGGAGAATATCCCACAAGAAATGGATGAATCCGTGGACTGGATACACCTTACAAGAGAAATTGCTCTCAACTCCAAGATGTTTATTGGAAGAGACTACTCCTCTGGAGTCCACAGATCCTGTGTCTTTAAGAAACCCCAAACGGATTCCCAGCTTAACAGGCTGGCGTCCGTAGCCACAATCAACCAGGAAGGCCTCAGGAAGCAGGTGCCTCGAGACCGATGGTCCTGTGAAACCCACTATGAGAGTGACTCTTGTTGGGGAATCCAAAATGTATCTTTTGCGAGAGATCTGAGTGGTCCACGTTCCATTGACTGAGCATGCATAGCTGCAGAGGTCTTAGATGGAACCGAGCAAAAACATAATCTATGTAAGAACTTACCTGATAAATTCATTTCTTTCATAGTGGCAAGAGTCCATGAGCTAGTGACGTATGGGATATACATTCCTACCAGGAGGGGGCAAAGTTTCCCAAATCTCAAAATGCCTATAAATACACCTCCCACCACACTCATTCCTCAGTTTAACAAATAACCAAGTAGTGAGGTGTAAAAATGAGTAAAAAAGCATACAAAAAGAGGAACTGGAAAAAATATTGTGCTTTCATACAAATAAAATCATAACCACCACAAAAAAAGGGTAAGTCTCATGGACTCTTGCCACTATGAAAGAAATTTATTTATCAGGTAAGTTCTTACATAAATTATGTTTTCTTTCATGTAAGTGGCAAGAGTCCATGAGCTAGTGATGTATGGGATAAAATACCTAAGATGTGGAAGTCCACAGAAGAGTCACTAGAGAGTGAGGGATAAAATAACAGCTATTTCCGCTGAGAAATTAAATCCAAACAATTACGTTTTTAATTATAAACTTCAAAAAAAACTTGAATCATAAGCAGTAGAATCAAACAGACAACTGCCTGAAGAACTTTTCCACCAAAGGCTGCTTCAAAAGAAGCAAATACATCAGAATGATCAAATTTAGTAAATGTGTGCAAAGAAAGCCAAGTTGCTGCTTTTACAAATCTGATCAACCGAAGCTTCATTCTTAAAAGTCCAAGAAGAAACCATCTGGTAGAGTGAGCTGTAATTATCTGAGGCAGAGACTGCCCCACCACCAATTAAGCTTTGTGAATCAAAAAGCTTTAACCAAGATGCCAAAATAATGGCAAAGGCTTTCTGACTTTTCCTGGAACCAGAAAAAACAACAAATAGACTAGAAGTCTTTCTGAAACCAAAAGAATGTAAAGATCTTTCCTGAGGATTCTTAGGATTAAGACACAAAGGAGGAACAACAATTTCCCTACTAATGTTGATAGAATTCACAACTTTAGGAAGGAATTTGAAGTCCGCAAAACAGCTTTATCTTGATGGAAAATCAGATAAGAAGGCTCACAAGAAAGAGCTGATAACTCAAACTCTTCTAGCAGAAGAGATAGCCAAAAGAAAACACTTTCCAGGAAAGTAGTTTAATATCCAAAGAATGCATAGGCTCAAACGGAGGAGCCTGCAAAATCCTTAAAACCAAATTAAGACTCCAAGGAGAGGAATTTAATTAACAGGTTTGAATTCGATCCAAAGCCTGAACAAAACAGTGAATATCAGGAAGTTTAGCAATCTTTCAATTAAATGAAACAGAAAGAGCAGTAATGTATCCCTTCAAAGTACTTGCAGACAAAACCTTATCCAAACAATCCTGAAGAAATTATGTTCTAGGAATTCTAAAAGAATGCCAAGAGAATTTATGAAAAAAACACCATGAACTATAGGTTTTTACAAACCCGATAATTTTTTCTTGAAACAGATTTACAAGCCTATAATATAGTGTTAACTACTGAGTCAGAGACACCTCTATGACTAAGCACTAGGCGTTCAAATTCCATACCTTCAAATTTAACAATTTGAGATCCTGATAGAAAAACAGTCTATGAGACAGAAAGTCTGGCCTTAGAGGAAGTGGCCAAGGCTGGCAACTGGACATCCGGACAAGATCCACATTCCAAAACCTGTGAGGCCATGCTGGTGCTACCAGAAATTACATGAGACTGTTCCATTATGATCTTGTAGATCACCCTTGAAATAAGAACCAGAGGCGGAAAAATGTAAGCAGAAAACAAGAAACTGCTAACATATCCACCATCTCCGTCTGAGGATCCCTGAACCTGGAAAGGTATCTGGTAAATTTCTTGTTTAGATGAGAGGCCATCAGAACTATTTCTGGAAGGCCCCACATCTGTACAATCTGAAAAAACACATCTGGATGGAGAGACCACTGCCAGACTTTACATCCAGACTTTACTGGATGTAAAGTCTGGCAGCTGAGATAATCCACTTTCCAATTGTCTACACCTGGGATATGAATCTCAGAAATTAGACAGAAGTTGAATTCCGGCCAAAAAAGTATTCAAGATACTTCTTTTCATCGCTAAAGGACTTCGAAATCCCTCCCTGACGATTGACATATGCCACAGTTGTGATATTGTCTGTCTAAAAACTAATGAAACATTCTCTCTTAAATTTTGACCAAGCCTGAAGACATCTGAAAATAGCACGGAGTTCAAAAATAATTATTGGTAACCTTGCGCCTCTTGAGGTTTCCAAACCCTTTGTGCTGTCAGTGAACCCCAGACAGATCCTCAACCTGTAAAACTTGCATCCGTAAGAATACAGTCCAGGAAGGATGAACAAAGAAAGTCCCCTGTATAATACGATGAAATCGAAAGTGGTCTGAATAAATTGGAATGTGAGGATAAGCGTCCCATACAACTAATGTGAACAGGTAAGGGACCTTGCTGAACAAAAGGCATAATAGTTCTTATAGTCGCCATCTTGAAAGTTGGGACACTCGCAAAACGACTTAAAGTTTTCAGATCCAAGATTGGTCTGAATGAATTTTCCTTCTTTGGGACAAAGAAAAGATTTGAATAGAAACCCAAATCCTGTTCCTGCTAAGGAAATGATACAAACACCAAAAAAAATCCAGTTCTGAAATGTATTTCAGAAAAAAACCTCTCTCATGTATTGAAACATGAGAAAGAAAGAATCTTCCCATAGAAGGTTTCATTCTAAAAATCTATTCAAAACCCTAAAAAAAAAAATATTCTATAGATTTTGGACTGAATCCATCCAAAATTAACTTAATCTGCCCCCCACCAGAAGAACTGGTTTGCAAACCGCACCTTCATGCAGTCTTAAAAAATAGTATTTGTATAGCGCTTTCCCCTTAGTAGGACTCAAAAAAACATAATTTATTTAAGAACTTACCTGATAAATTCATTTCTTTCATATTAGCAAGAGTCCATGAGCTAGTGACGTATGGGATATACATTCCTACCAGGAGGGGCAAAGTTTCCCAAACCTCAAAATGCCTATAAATACACCCCTCACCACACCCACAAATCAGTTTAACGAATAGCCAAGAAGTGGGGTGATAAGAAAAAAGTGCGAAGCATAAATATAAGGAATTGGAATAATTGTGCTTTATACAAAAAAAAATCATAACCACCACAAAAAAGGGTGGGCCTCATGGACTCTTGCTAATATGAAAGAAATGAATTTATCAGGTAAGTTCTTACATAAATTATGTTTTCTTTCATGTAATTAGCAAGAGTCCATGAGCTAGTGACGTATGGGATAATGACTACCCAAGATGTGGATCTTCCACGCAAGAGTCACTAGAGAGGGAGGGATAAAATAAAGACAGCCAATTCCGCTGAAAATAATCCACACCCAAACAAAGTTTAAAACTTATAATGAAAAAAACTGAAATTATAAGCAGAAGAATCAAACTGAAACAGCTGCCTGGAGTACTTTTCTACCAAAAATTGCTTCAGAAGAAGAAAACACATCAAAATGGTAGAATTTAGTAAAAGTATGCAAAGAAGACCAAGTTGCTGCTTTGCAAATCTGAACAACCGAAGCTTCATTCCTAAACGCCCAGGAAGTAGAAACTGACCTAGTAGAATGAGCTGTAATCCTTTGAGGCGGAGTTTTACCCGACTCGACATAAGCATGATGAATTAAAGATTTCAACCAAGATGCCAAAGAAATGGCAGAAGCCTTCTGACCTTTCCTAGAACCGGAAAAGATAACAAATAGACTAGAAGTCTTTCGGAAATTCTTACTAGCTTCAACATAATATTTCAAAGCTCTAACAACATCCAAAGAAAGCAATGATTTCTCCTTAGAATTCTTAGGATTAGGACATAATGAAGGAACCACAATTTCTCTACTAATGTTGTTAGAATTCACAACCTTATGTAAAAATTTAAAAGAAGTTCGCAACACCGCCTTATCCTGATGAAAAATCATAAAAGGAGACTCACAAGAAAGAGCAGATAATTCAGAAACTCTTCTTTCAGAAGAGATGGCCAAAAGGAACAAAACTTTTCAAGAAAGAAATTTAATGTCCAAAGAATGCATAGGTTCAAACGGAGGAGCTTGAAGAGCTCCCAGAACCAAATTCAAACTCCAAGGAGGAGAAATTGACTTAATGACAGGTTTTATACGAACCAAAGCTTGTACAAAACAATGAATATCAGGAAGATTAGCAATCTTTCTGTGAAAAAGAACAGAAAGAGCAGAGATTTGTCTTTTCAAGGAACTTGCAGACAAACCTTTATCCAAACCATCCTGAAGAAACTGTAAAATTCTCGGAATTCTAAAGAATGCCAGGAAAAATGATAAGAAAGACACCAAGAAATACAAGTCTTCCAGACTCTATAATATATCTCCCTAGATACGGATTTACGAGCCTGTAACATAGTATTAATCACAGAGTCAGAGAAACCTCTTTGACTAAGAATCAAGCGTTCAATCTCCATACCTTTAAATTTAAGGATTTGAGATCCTGATGGAAAAAAAGGACCTTGTGACAGAAGGTCTGGTCTTAACGGAAGAGTCCACGGTTGGCAAGAGGCCATCCGGACAAGATCCGCATACCAAAACCTGTGAGGCCATGCTGCAGCCACCAGCAGAACAAACTAGCATTCCTTCAGAATCTTGGAGATTACTCTTGGAAGAAAAACTAGAGGCGGAAAGATATAGGCAGGATGATACTTCCAAGAAAGTGACAACGCATCCACTGCTTCCGCTTGAGGATCCCTGGATCTGGACAGATACCTGGGAAGTTTCTTGTTTAGATGAGAAGCCATCAGATCTATTTCTGGAAGACCCCATATTTGAACAATCTGAAGAAATACCTATGGGAGAAGAGACCATTCGCCCGGATGTAACGTGTGGCGACTGAGATAATCCGCTTCCCAATTGTCTATACCTGGGATATGAACTGCAGAAACTAGACAGGAGCTGGATTCCGCCCATACCAGAATTCGAGATACTTCTTTCATAGCCAGAGGACTGTGAGTCCCTCCTTGATGATTGATGTATGCCACAGTTGTGACATTGTCTGTCTGAAAACAAATGAACGATTCTCTCTTTAGAAGAGGCCAAGACTGAAGAGCTCTGAAAATTGCACGGAGTTCCAAAATATTGATCGATAATCTCACCTCCTGAGATTCCCAAACCCCTTGTGCCGTCAGAGACCCCCACACAGCTCCCCAACCTGTAAGACTTGCATCTGTTGAAATTACAGTCCAGGTCGGAAGAACAAAAGAAGCCCCCTGAACTAAACGATGGTGATCTGTCCACCACGTCAGAGAGTGTCGTACAATCTGTTTTAAAGATATTAATTGAGATATCTTTGTGTAATCCCTGCACCACTGGTTCAGCATACAGAGCTGAAGAGGTCGCATGTGAAAACGAGCAAAGGGGATCGCGTCCGATGCAGCAGTCATAAGACCTAGAATTTCCATGCATAAAGCTACCGAAGGGAATGATTGTGATTGAAGGTTTCGACAAGCTGAGATTAATTTTAGACGTCTCTTGTCTGTCAGAGACAGAGTCATGGACGCTGAATCTATCTGGAAACCTAAAAAGGTTACCCTTGTCTGAGGAATCAATGAACTTTTCAGTAAATTGATCCTCCAACCATGATCTTGAAGAAAACAACACAAGTCGATTCGTATGAGATTCTGCTAAATGTGAAGACTGAGCAAGTACCAAGATATCGTCCAAATAAGGAAATACCACACTACCCTGTCCTCTGATTACAGACAGAAGGGCACCGAGGACCTTTGTAAAAATTCTTGGAGCTGTTGCTAGGCCAAACGGCAGAGCCACAAACTGGTAATGCTTGTCTAGGAAAGAGAATCTCAGAAACTGATAGTGATCTGGATGAATCGGAATATGCAGATATGCATCCTGTAAATCTATTGTGGACATATAATGCCCTTGCTGAACAAAAGGCAGAATAGTCCTTATAGTTACCATTTTGAATGTTGGTATCCTTACATAACGATTCAATATTTTTAGATCCAGAACTGGTCTGAAGGAATTCTCCTTCTTTGGTACAATGAAGAGATTTGAATAAAACCCCAGCCCCTGTTCCAGAACTGGAACTGGCATAATTACTCCAGCCAACTCTAGATCTGAAACACATTTCAGAAATGCTTGAGCCTTCGCTGGATTTACTGGGACACGGGAAAGAAAAAATCTCTTTGCAGGAGGCCTTATTTTGAAGCCAATTCTGTACCCTTCTGAAACAATGTTTTGAATCCAAAGATTGTGAATTGAATTGATCCAAATTTCTTTGAAAAAATCGTAATCTGCCCCCTACCAGCTGGGCTGGAATGAGGGCCGCACCTTCATGTGGACTTGGGAACTGGCTTTGGTTTTCTAAAAGGCTTGGATTTATTCCAGACTGGAGATGGTTTCCAAACTGATACCGCTCCTGTGGGTGAAGGATCAGGCTTTTGTTCCTTATTGTGACGAAAGGAACGAAAACGATTATTAGACCTAAATTTACCTTTAGATTTTTTATCCTGTGGTAAAAAAGTTCCTTTCCCACCAGTAACAGTTGAGATAATAGAATCCAACTGAGAACCAAATAATTTATTACCCTGGAAAGAAAGGGAAAGCAAAGTTGACTTAGAAGACATATCAGCATTCCAAGTTTTAAGCCATAAAGCTCTTCTAGCTAAAATAGCTAGAGACATATACCTGACATCAACTCTAATGATATCAAAGATGGCATCACAAATAAAGTTATTAGCATGTTGAAGAAGATTAAAAATGCTATGTTACTTGTTGCGCTAAAGCTTCTAACCAAAAAGTTGAAGCTGCAGCAACATCCGCTAAAGATATAGCAGGTCTAAGAAGATTACCCGAACATAAGTAAGCTTTTCTTAGAAAGGATTCAATCTTCCTATCTAAAGGATCCTTAAAGGAAGTACTATCTGCCGTAGGAATAGTAGTACGTTTAGCAAGAATAGAGACAGCCCCATCAACCTTAGGGATTTTGTCCCAAAATTCTAATCTGTCAGATGGCACAGGATATAATTGCTTAAAACGTTTAGAAGGAGTAAATGAATTACCCAAATTATTCCATGCCCTGGAAATTACTTCAGAAATAGCATCAGGGACAGGAAAAACTTCTGGAATAACTACAGGAGATTTAAAAACCTTATTTAAACGTTTAGATTTAGTATCAAGAGGACCAGAATCCTCTATTTCTAATGCAATTAAGACCTCTTTAAGTAAAGAACAAATAAATTCCATTTTGAATAAATATGAAGATTTATCAGCATCAACCTCTGAAACAGAATCCTCTGAACCAGAGTAACCACTATCAGAATCAGAATGATGATGTTCATTTAAAAATTCATCTGAAAAATTAGAAGTTTTAAAAGACCTTTTACGTTTACTAGAAGGGGGAATAACAGACATAGCCTTCTTAATGGATTTAGAAACAAAATCTCTTATGTTAACAGGAACACTCTGAGTATTAGATGTTGACGGAACCGCAACAGGTAATGTAACATTACTAAAGGAATTATTATCTGCATTAACAAGTTTGTCATGACATTCATTACAAACATCAGCTGGAGGAACAGATACCACAAGTTTACAACAGATACACTTAACTTTGGTAGATCCAGCACCAGGCAGCGTTTTTCCAGAAGTATCTTCTGACTCAGTGTCAATCTGGGACATCTTGCAATATGTAATAGAAAAAACAACATATAAAGCAAAATTGATCAAATTCCTTAAATGACAGTTTCAGGAATGGGAAAAAATGCCAGTGAACAAGCTTCTAGCAACCAGAAGCAATAAATAATGAGACTTAAATAAAGTGGAGACAAAAGTGACGCCCATATTTTTTAGCGCCAAAAAAGACGCCACATCCGGAACGCTGACACTTTTGGCGCAAAAAAAGTCAAAAATGACGCAACTTCCGGCGACACGTATGACGCCGGAAACAGAAAAAAAATGTTTGCGCCAAAAAAGTCCGCGCCAAGAATGACGTAATAAAATGAAGTATTTTCAGCCCCCGCGAGCCTAACAGCCCACAGGAAAAAAGTCAAATTTTAAGGTAAGAAAAAAATTGATTTATTCATATGCATTATCCCAAATATGAAACTGACTGTCTGAAATAAGGAATGTTGAACATCCTGAGTCAAGGCAAATAAATGTTTGAATACATATATTTAGAACTTTATATAAAAGTGCCCAACCATAGCTTAGAGTGTCACAGAAAATAAGACTTACTTACTCCAGGACACTCATCTACATGTAGTAGAAAGCCAAACCAGTACTGAAACGAGAATCAGTAGAGGTAATGGTATATATAAGAGTATATCGTCGATCTGAAAAGGGAGGTAAGAGATGAATCTCTACGACCGATAACAGAGAACCTATGAAATAGACCCCGTAGAAGGAGATAATTGAATTCAAATAGGCAATACTCTCCTCACATCCCTCTGACATTCTTTGCACGCTGAGAGGAAAACCGGGCTCCAACCTGCTGCGGAGCGCACATCAACGTAGAATCTAGCACAAACTTACTTCACCACCTCCATAGGAGGCAAAGTTTGTAAAACTGATTTGTGGGTGTGGTGAGGGGTGTATTTATAGGCATTTTGAGGTTTGGGAAACTTTGCCCCTCCTGGTAGGAATGTATATCCCATACGTCACTAGCTCATGGACTCTTGCTAATTACATGAAAGAAACTAAAATTTCCCAAAAAATTCTTTGAAACAAATATGACCATAAATGAAAACTAAAATTGTATTTTGAACGAAACAACAATTTTGGAAGAAACAAATTTTCCTATTGCACATCTCTAGTAGTCAGACCAAACGGTAAAGCAACAAACTAAAAATGCTTGTCTAGAATAGCAAATCCTAGGAACAGATAATGTTTCTTGTGAGTAGGATCATGAAGGTATGCATCCTTTAAATCTATTGTTGACATAAACTTGTTGTGGACATAAACTTGTTGAACGCAAAAGTAGAAAAGTCTGAACAGTCTCCCATTCTGAAAGTAGCAACTGAGAAATTTGTTCAGAGCCTTTAGATCTAAAACTAGTCTGAAAGTTCCCTCCTTCTCTGGAACAAAGAAGAGGTTGGAATAAAACCCATTTCCCTGTTTCAACACAGAAACAAGTACAATTACTTTTATAGATTCTAGATCTGAAATGGACTAAAAAAATGCCTGCGTTTTCACAGGATTTCTTGGAATATTGGATAGAAAAAACCTTCCATTGGGAGGACTTTCTGAAACCCTGGGAAACTATATTCAGCAGCACCTAGGAAACCTGAACAAATTGAAACGAAGTCTCCTGAAAAAGGCATAACCCCTTCTCCCAACCAGAGCCTATGGGGAAAGGGGGCCCCACAATCATGCAGACTTGGAAGATGGATTAGATTTCTTGGACTGCTTAGACTTGTTCCAATTATAACTAGGCTTCTAGACTGAACCAGAGGCAACTACCTTCTGAGAGGAAGAATCAGATTTATGTGCCCTATTCTGTCAAAAGGGATGAAAACAATTAGTAGCTTTAGATTTACACTTGGACTTTTTGTCTTCGGGAACAAAAGCTCCTTTCCCAGAAAATAAAGAGATAAGTCTAGTTTTATGCTTAAATGATTGTCTGGGCTTGCAGTTTTACTTGTTCAAAAGAGAATTGCCTGGTATTTCGGGGCTGGACTGACTTTGTTAGGTTGGGATCATACTGATATACTTTATGAAAGTTTTCTTTAGTGAAAAGCACAATTGGGCAAAAAGAAGCTACTCCCAAGGTGGTAACCGGACCATAGAAGAAGCCACTGAGCAGCTGTTAATTCCTGGCAGACGGCTTGTCTTTTTGTTTGTATTATGAACCTGGGGAAAGTCTACTTAAGGGTAATGGGGGAAACCAGACCTGGAATCCTTGCCCAATGTGCTTAGAGGGATATGGCTGTACCTCAATGACAAGGTCCAAAGAAGGCCGAAACGATTATCTGGGGACTGCTTCCCTGTTTGTAAGTCTAGTTTTAGAAACAATAATCAGCAGAACAAGACCAACCATAAAGCCCTTCTAGAGAAAACTGCCAAAAACATTTTTATTCATTATTCTTAATGATATAAAAAAAACAGCATCACAAATAAAAGCATAAGTACATTTGTGCAATTCTAAAAGTTTTAAAAAAAAAATCTTCATTTGCATGATCATCATAAAACAGCTCTGAAAGACTATTCAACCAAAAGAAAAAAACATAAGCCGATCAGCAATAGAAACTGTTGAGAAGCCCGCCAACGCAAACATACTGACTTCCTATTTAAAGTTTCTTTTAAAGGAAGAACTAGTTGTACGTTTTGCCAAAGAAGAAATAGCCCTATTTACTTTGGTATTCGTTTCCCATAAAAGGATTGGGGGGGGGGGGGGAACAATTTATGTAAGAACTTACCTGATAAATTAATTTCTTTCATATTGGCAAGAGTCCATGAGCTAGTGACGTATGGGATATTCAATCCTACCAGGAGGGGCAAAGTTTCCCAAGCCTCAAAATGTCTATAAATACACCCCTCACCACACCCACAATTCAGTTTAACGAATAGCCAAGAAGTGGGGTGATAAAGAAAGGGGTAAAAAGCATCAAAAAAGGAATTTCGAAATAATTGTGCTTTATACAAAAAAAATCATAACCACCATATACAAAAGGGGTGGGGGCCTCATGGACTCTTGCCAATATTAAAGAAATGAATTTATCAGGTAAGTTCTTACATAAATTATGTTATCTTTCATGTAATTGGCAAGAGTCCATGAGCTAGTGACTTATGGGATAGCAATACCCAAGATGTGGAACTCCACTCAAGAGTCACGGATAAAAAATAAAAAAGCCATTTCCGCTGAAAAAAATTAATCCACAACCCAAATTATAAGTTTAGTCTCATAATTAAAAAGAAAAACTTAAATTAGAAGCAGAAGAATCAAACTGAAACAAGCTGCCTGAAGAACTTTTCTACCAAAAACTGCTTCCGAAGAAGCAAATACATCAAAATGGTAGAATTTAGTAAAAGTATGCAAAGAAGACCAAGTTGCTGCTTTGCAAATTTGATCAACTGAAACTTCCTTCTTAAAAGCCCAAGAAGTGGAAACTGATCTAGTAGAATGAGCTGTAATTCTCTGAGGCAGGGCTTTACCCAACTCCAAATAAGCTTGATGAATCAAAAGCTTTAACCAAGATGACAAAAAAACGGCAGAAGCCTTTGGACCTTTCCTGGAACCAGAAAAGATAACAAATAGACTAGAAGTCTTCCTGAAATCTTTATTAGCTTCAACATATTTCAGAGCTCTCACCACTTACAAAGAATGTAAAGATCTCTCCAAAGAATTCTTAGGATTAGGACACAAAGAAGGGACAACAATTTCTCTATTAATGTTGTTAGAATTCACAACCTTCGGTAAGAATTTAAATGAAGTCCGCAAAACTGCCTTATCCTGATGAAAAATTAGAAAAGGAGATTCACAAGAGAGCAGATAATTCAGAAACTCTTCTAGCAGAAGAGATGGCCAAAAGGAACAACACTTTCCAAGAAAGTAGTTTAATGTCCAAAGAATGCATAGGCTCAAATGGAGGAGCCTGTAAAGCCTTCAAAACCAAATTAAGACTCCAAGGAGAAGAGATTGATTTAATGACATGCTTGATACGAACCAAAGCCTGAACAAAACAGTGAATATCAGGAAGTTTAGCAATTCTTCTGTGGAATAAAACAGAAAGAGCAGAGATTTGTCCTTTCAAGGAACTTGCAGACAAACTTTTATCCAAACCATCCTGAAGAAACTGTAAAATTCTAGGAATTCTAAAAGAATGCCAAGAAAATTTATGAGAAGAACACCAAACTTGATAATAAATCTTTTTAGAAACAGATTTACGAGCCTGTAACATAGTATTAGTCACTGAGTCAGAAAAACCTCTATGACTAAGCACTAAGTGTTCAATTTCCATACCTTCAAATTTAATGATTTGAGATCCTGATGGAAAAACGGGCCTTGAGATAGAAGGTCTGGCCTTAAGGGAAGTGGCCAAGGTTGGCAACTGGACATCCGAACAAGATCCGCATACCAAAACCTGTGAGACCATGCTGGAGCCACCAGCAGCACAAACAATTGCTCCATGATGATTTTCGAGATCACTCATGGAAGAAGAATTAGAGGCGGGAAAATATGAACAGGTTGATAACACAGAGGAAGCATCAATGCATCCACTGCTTCCGCCTGAGGATCTCTGGACAGGTACCTGGGAAGTTTCTTGTTTAGATGAGATGCCATCAGATCTATTTCTGGAAGCCCCCACATCTGAACAATTTGAGAAAACACATCTAGGTGGAGAGACCATTCTCCCAGATGTAAAGTCTGACGACTGAGATAATCCGCTTCCAAATTGTCTATACCTCGGATATGAAACGCAGAAATTAGACAAGAGCTGGATTCCGCCCAAACAAGTATCCGGGATACTTCTTTCATAGCTTGAGGACTGTGAGTCCCACTCTGATGATTGACATATGCCACAGTTGTGACATTGTCTATCTGAAAACAAATGAACGGTTCTCTCTGTAACAAAGGCGAAAACTGAAGAGCCCTGAGAATCGCACAGAGTTCCAAAATATTGATTGGTAATCTCGCCTCTTGAGATTTCCAAACTCCTTGTGCTGTCAGAGATCCTCAAAAAGTTCCCTAACCTGAAAGACTTGCATCTGTTTTGCTCACAGTCCAGGTTGGATGAACGAAAGAGGCCCCTAGAATTATATGATGGTGTTCTAATCACCAAGTCAGAGAAAGTGGAACATTGGGTTTTAAGAAAATCAATTGTGATATCCTTGTATAATCCCTGCACCATTGGTTCAGTTTACAAAGCTGGAGAGGTCTCATATGAAAACGAGCAAAGGGGATCGCGTCCGATGCTGCAGTCATAAGACCTAAAACTTCCATGCACATAGCTACTGAAGGGAATGACTGAGACTGAAGATTCCGACAGGCTGCAACCAATTTAAAATGTTTCTCGTCTGTTAGAGACAAAGTCAAGGACACTGAATTTATCTGGAAACCTAAAAAGGTTACCGTTGTCTGAGGAATCAAAGGACTTTTTGGCAATTTGATCCTCCAACCATGTCTTTGAAGAAACAACACTAGTTGATTCACGTGAGATTCTGCAGAACGTAAAGACTGAGCGAGTACCAAGATATCGTCCAAATAAGGAAAGACCGCAATACCCCGCTCTCTGATTACAGAGAGTAGGGCACCGAGAACCTTTGAAAAGATTCTTGGAGCTGTCGCTAGGCAAAAAAGGAAGAGCAACAAATTGGTAATGCTTGTCTAGAAAAGAGAATCTCAGGAACTGATAGTGATCCGGATGAATCGGAATATGAAGATATGCATCCTGTAAGTCTATTGTGGACATATAATGCCCTTGCTGAACAAAAGGCAGAATTAGTCCTTATAGTCACCATTTTGAAAGTTGGTACTCTTACATATCAATTCAAAATCTTTAGATCCAGAATTATTATTATTATTATTATGGGTTATTTGTAGAGCGCCAACAGATTCCGCAGCGCTATATGAATTTTCTTTCTTTGGAACAATGAATAGATTTGAATAAAACCCCAGACCCTGTTCCTGAAACGGAACTGGCATGATTCCCCCTGATAACTCCAGGTCTGAAACACACTTCAGGAAAGCCTGAGCCTTTCCTGGGGTCACTGGAAGGCGGTCTTACTCTAAAACCTATTCTGTACCCAAGAGACAATACTCTGAATCCAATAATTTTGGACTGAAATGATCCAAACATCTTTGAAAAATTTTAATCTGCCCCTACCAGCTGAGCTGGAATGAGGGCTGCACCCTCATGCGGACTTTTGGGCTGGCTTTGATCTTTTAAATGGCTTGGATTTATTCCAATTTGAGGAAGGCTTCCAATTGGAAACAGATTCCTTTGGTGAAGGATTAGATTTATGTTCCTTATTATGTCAAAAGGAACGAAAACGGTTAGAAGCTTTAGATTTACCCTTAGGTTTTTTATCCTGAGGCAAAAAGACTCCCTTCCCCCAGTGACAGTTGAAATTATTGAATCCAACTGAGAACCAAATAATTTATTACCTTGGAAAGAAAGGGACAGCAATCTGGACTTATAAGTCATATCAGCATTCCAAAATTTAAGCCATAAATATCAAATGATATGATATCAAAAATGGCACCACAACCCCACAAAAACCCAAGAAGGGCAACTTTTTTTTTAATGCACTTAAAAAATAAAATGAAACGGGGCGGAGCTTGGCCAGGCAGGGAAATGGCCGCAAGATAGAAAAGCTCCGAAGCTTCATTCCGCCCTATGGGGTAATTTGTGACACATCCTGGCCAAATTCTACATAAACAGCAGCTAACGATAGTTAACGAAACCAACTACCCTCACATACCTGCTGACAAATTCAAAAGCATTGATTCTCGGAGACACCGTTCTCCTGAGTGGTGGGGGCCCGGACTGAGCTGACTGAAGCTGAAGCGGCGATCGGCCTCCCAGGGGATATCGACCCTGAGCTGAACACTGGACCCATCCGACACAACGGTCATCCCAGTGCATGGCAACAAGCACGCAGGACCGTGTACTACAATCACCGGAGACCTGACCACGTGGGTTACCGCTCACGCTGATAGTAGTGGAGTCAGGAGACGCAAGGAGGTAAGCTGAGAAGTGAGGGTATTAAACGGCAAGCACTTGCCTCACTAGAGAAAGCCCTAACACCATAAAACTATTGGCGACAGAACTGCACAACTTACCCCAGCACAGACATAGAAAGGTTAAGATTTCGAGGGTATTCAGGACATAAGGGATTTTTATTAACACAAGCACCAGATCATTATGTTCCTGCAAGGGCCCACACATACCCTCCTGGGTTGATTTTGACCTGCATCAGCGAGATATAGATAGCAGCTGAACTTTAAATATAAAAGCAACTCACCACAACGATCTATATCTCCTTTACACACTGCATGAACTGCATTTTTTCATTTTTTGTCAGCCCCTCGTCAAATCCTCACACAAGCACCTTGTAATGCCCTGCAAAAAAGGCGCAAAAATGGATAAACCCCTTAAAGCAGCTACCCTGAATCAATATTTAAAAGTGATTGACCCACAGGCAGAAAATGTACCAAGTTCAGATAAAGGACACACACTCATTCAATCACAAGAACCCCCTATAGATGAAGACTCCCCACTAACAAAGAGAGACCTTAAATCTTTATCATCTAAAGAAGACGTAAAAGTATTATTGAAGGAAGTCAGGGGCTTGTTTGGGGAACTGCGCAAAGATATCACACAAGTTAAACATAGAGTGGCTAAGTTAGAAGGAACACAATTAACCATGTCTGAGGAAATGCAGCAGACTTCCAGACAACTTCACAACCAGGAAGGGACACTAGAATTTTTACTGGATAAAGTTGAGGATCTCGACAATCGTAATAGGAGGAATAATCTCCGAATAAGAGGTATCCCCGAATCCATCAACCCAACGGCCCTGTTGGGCTGCTTGCAAGATCTATTTAGATCCATTAAAGGTACCCCCACAGCACCAGAAGTGATTCTAGAGAGGGCTCACCGGGCATTGCGGCCCAGACCCTCAGCAAAAGCTCCCCCTAGGGACGTTATAGTGAGATTCCTGAATTTTCTTGACAAAGAAGAGGTGCTCAGGAATGCAAGAGCCAAATCTCCTATAAACTCACGCTGGGGTCCCCATACAAATTTTTTCGGACATCAGCCCCGCTACCCTTCAAAAGAGACGTGACCTCCGCTTCATTACTGACTCTCTTCGTTCAGCAGGGATTCAATACCGCTGGGGCTTCCCAGTGAGCATCATTACCTCAAAAAACGGAGAGACTGTGACATACCGCACACCCGATGATCTCCATAAAATTAATGAGAAATGGGGTTTGAAAATCAATCCCCCAGATCAAGACATTGACCTCTCAGGCTCCTTTCAAACAGCTTCTGGAGAGGGCGGACAACCATGCCCCCACCTGCCGGAGTGAGGTATCGTATAATTAAATAGGAACTGAGAAGTGCGGGCTCTATTACACTATCATCATCTGTCTTATATCCATATTGGACAGCTAGTAATTATTTGGCTCTCTTGTTTGTGTTATTAGTATTCTCACATTGTGAAGTGAGTTCAACGAATGTTTTCATTTTGGTTTGAGGTTGTCATCCACTTTACATCTGCACCAACGTATTAATAGATCACATGGGTTACATGCTATATCCATGTTAGAATGTTAGTAATTATTTGGCTTTTATGTTTCCGCTATCTGTATTCTAACAATGTGAAGTGGTCACGCCGAATGTTTTCACTCTAGTTTGCAGGTGTAAACCACTCCACATTATCACCAAAGGATATAAATGTTCCTACTAAAATGCCATATGTATTAGACATTATTAACTGAGCCTCACACGTAATATCTATTGAGACTAGCCCCTATACATATCCTGGACTGCTAGTAATTATTTGGCTCTACTGTTTATGCTATAAAGACTTTAACATTGTAAATAATTACAACAAGTGTTCTCAATCTAGTTTGACGCTGTTATTCACTTTACATCTTCACCAAAGTATATTTATGTACTTTTTAATATGTTATAAGTGTTAGACATTACTATCTGAGCCTCATATGCTAAATCTATATTTGACTGTTAGTAATTATTTGGCTTTCATGTTCAGGTTATTTACATCCCTACAATGTGAAGTGATCACGACGAGTATTTTTTTACTCTAGTCTGCGGTTGTGATTCATTTTACACTGTCAACAAGTATATAAGTGCACTTTCTAATACGCCATATATGTTAGACTTTACTAACCGAGTCTCACATGCAACATATATTGAGGCTAGTTTCGGGCCTGCACTTCATTCCATATTGCTGTTTATTGTATTATCTTAATGTACTGTCCCACTGTTCATACTTTCAGTTTTCTTAATTTTTGGGCAGATTAGATGATGGTTGGCAAAGGCTTTCCATCTCCCCTACTCACATATACTTCTATTGCCCCATGGGGAGGAGGAGCTCTTTCCTCTTCATACACTCCCTTGTTTTGTAATCTCCCCGCTCTATCTATCTCACTTTCCACATATCCTCTTAAACAGCCTCTCACCCGCCTTGCTACTCCCCCTCTCACTCTCTGGTGCAATTCACAAACAGCACACGATCCCCATACACAACTAATCCCTTCCTTTTGAGCCTCCCCCTCTTCTCCTCTCCTTTCTCCTCTCCTTCATATCCTCCTCCCTCCTCTCCCCTCTTCCCCCTCCACCCTCCTTATACACAACCCCCCCCTTTTTTTTTTTCTCTTTTTCTTTTTTCTTATTCCAAAACACCCTTCACCCTCCTTAAAGCATGCCTTCTAAACTAATCAAATTTGTAACCATAAACACCAAAGGGTTGAATAGCCCAGCAAAATGCAGCATTATACTGAAAGACCTTAAAAGGATAGGGGGCGACATTATTCTGATCCAAGAATCACATTTCAAGAAAGCTCATGAACCGAGATGGAGATACAGGGACTTTCCCTTGGCGTACTTTGCATCCGGCCCTAGCAAGAAAAACGGTGTTGGGGTACTTTTTAAGCATAATATCCCCTTCCAATTGGCACAAATAGACAGGGACCCTGAGGGCAGATTTATCATTCTTCAGGGCTCACTATTCGGTAGACATATCACAATAGCTAATGCCTACTTCCCAAATAAACTGCAGGGTACCTTTATGAGAAAGCTATCCAATCACATTCTAGATAACAAAAAAGGCTCACTCATTATAGGAGGGGACCTCAATATCCCTTTAGACCCGACCCTAGACACGTCAGTGGGGACCTCCTGTATGTCAAAAAAGGACATCAAGGTCATTAACTCTACGTTGAAAGATATAGCAACTCATGATGTGTGGCGCCTGGCACACCCTACTAAGAGGGACTACACGTTCTTCTCGCACCCTCACCGCGTCTATTCTAGAATAGATTACTTCTTCGCTGACCCTACGCTCCTATCCAATATTACATCTGCTGAGATCCTAGTCAAAGTTGAATTAGAGGCATCCATTACCGAATACTTTAGCTTTAACGACCCCAAAGACACCTCGTACTCGACAGTATGGGAAGCGCAGAAATGTGTCATCAGGGGCCTCTTAATTAAACATCAAGCCAGAATTAACAAATTGCATAAGGAGAAATACAACCACTTGCTGGCGACTCTGTCCAAAGCCGAACACCTACATAAGCAAAAACCAAATGACACCGCACTGTTGGACTCTTTGACCTTGGCCCGTACTGACCTGAGGGACTTCTTACAGATCGACTACCAAAAACAGGCCCTCACCCGAAAACAATACTACTACACACACGGGAACAAATCCGACCGACTCCTTGCCAGAGCCTTACGCCGCAAACGTCTAAAGTCCTACATACACTCAATACAGGACAAATTAGGCAACTCTAAGTCGGACAGCGCAGCTATCGCAAAGATCTTCCGATCTTAGTATGACTCACTTTATAACCTTCACCCCCTGGCTGGCCCTGTCGGAACAGATAGTGCAGATAAGGAACCTCGTGACCTACATAACTACATATCTAATCTTCAACTGCCCCAACTGGATATATATGAGATAAAGTGTGACCGCACCACCCTTTCTAGTTAGTATGCTCAGGCACGGGATAAAGTCCGGTCACAGACTATATAATAATAATAAAACATCAAAAAATCCCAGCCACTGAGTCTTAGAATCAAGAAGTTTTTATTCTTCAACAAAGGATATGATCAAATTGATCTTTCACAAAATGTAATCATAAGGTACCATCAGGTGTAAGTTCACTCAGATCCACACATACCCCATCCACCAAACACATCCGCATCCAACCCTTACCAGACAAGAAAACAACAAACGTCAAAATAAACACCAGAAGAAAAAATGAAAAAAGTGTATTATCACTCCCAGGGCGTCCCCAGGGAGCGAATTTTGACACCACCCACTCAGGACCTAATAGGATTAAGAACCATGAAGAGTGTCCACTGGATCCGTAACTCTGTAATATTATATGGACAAAAAGTGTCTCGTACTGTTGTGGAAACTCCTCAAACAAGAATGTCTTGTATGTTATAAAACTTCCAACTGTAACAATGTGTATCTGTTTGAAACCGTCAGCAATTATCTTCTTGCTACTATGTGAAGGTGGTTACAGGAAACATAACTTGTTACAGTATTTGTATTCCATCACAGTAAATGTTGGTGACGACTATCGTGACAAATCTTGTAATTATAAGAGTATTATGGTTCAAATGTCCCTTAAACCTGGCGTGCTACTGGCCATAGACTGTGTTGCGGGGAGCTGCAAACGTACTGTCGGCCCAAACACACACCCTCTTCGCACTTCACTCACGGTAACGTGCACTATATCCTCCTTGTAATGCCTTTATTGCAGAGGATACAATACATTCCACATTTTCCTTTTTACCCAAACTGCGAGTATCTCATACCCTCATGGCAGTTCATGGCCTTCAATGTGTTGTAAATAAAGCAGATGCTTAAACAGCCGTGTTACCTCCTTCAGCATATGTGTGCATCTATCGGTAGTGCCGTGAGACTCTCCTTCTTCAGTGTGGTTCTGTGGGCCCCCCCAGTGTAAGAATCTGGTCTCACCTCGCAATTGCTGTGGCTCAGATAGCACGATATCCAGGTGTCTGTGGTGGCGTCTCCTCGTTCCGACGCGCGTTTCGGGACTCCGCCCCTTTCTCAAGGAATTTACAGGTAATGGGGTGGAGGTGTGATTAAAATAGAATCAAATGTAATCTTATTGGTTAATGGCATACACACCCCCACTCTAACGTCACATTCTACATACGTATTTGTGGAAATATGGCTTGGTTGAAAAAACGAATGAATCTAAGACTCACGAATGGCTAGTGTACACTTCCGAGCAAGCGCTGAGCATTCTCTAAGTCGGACAGCGCAGCTATCGCAAAGATCTTCCGATCTTAGTATGACTCACTTTATAACCTTCACCCCCCGGCTGGCCCTGTCGGAACAGATAGTGCAGATAAGGAACCTCGTGACCTACATAACTACATATCTAATCTTCAACTGCCCCAACTGGATATATATGACTCCACAGCACTTGACAACCCCATTACAATAGAGGAATTGGAGCAAGCTATTAAAAACACCCCATCTGGGAAGAGCCCTGGGCCTGACGGTTTTGGTATTAAGTTCTACAAGACATTTAAATCACTATTAGCTCCCCACCTCGCGCAACTCTTCAACAATATTGAAGAAGTTGGGGGTTTTTCCAAACAGATGCTGGAAGCCTACATAACCATATTACCCAAACCAGGGAAGCCCCCCATTAAATCTGAGAATTTCAGACCTATTTCTTTACTAAATGTGGACGTTAGGCTGTACGCCAAGATCTTGGCGGACAGACTTAATAAAATACTGACTAAATTAATCGCCCCTGATCAAGTAGGCTTTGTCCCGGGCAGGGAGGCGAAAGATAATACCCTCAGAACCCTACAACTCATTTGTTACGCATGCACCAACAACATCCCCATGATACTAATTTCTACTGATGCCGAAAAGGCTTTTGATAGGGTCAGCTGGAGGTTCCTGGGTTCGGTCATGAGACAAATGAACATTAGTGAGGTCTTCATTTCTAAAGTGTTCGCTCTATACTCCAATCCTACGGCCAGAGTACGAGTTAATGACATCCTGTCTGAGCCATTCGCCATCACAAATGGAAATAGGCAGGGGTGCCCTCTGTCCCCTATCCTGTTTGCCCTGTCCATTGAGGCACTAGCTCAAAATATTAGACTTAACCCTCACATTTCTGGCATTAAAATTGATCACTCTGAACACAAATTAGCCTTATACGCTGACGATATAATCTTTTCCCTGACGGACCCCCCCCCACTCACTGACTGCACTTCTAGACGAATTTAGAGACTACGGAGTTCTCTCCAACTTTCATCTTAATGTTTCCAAGTCAGAGATTTTAAACATTAACCTGCCACCGGAAATTATGACTCCTTTGAGGGCTTCTGCCTCCCTGACAATACAACCCCTCAAAATGAAATACCTAGGTATATACCTAACCGCAAACCCTCAGGACTTGTTCCAGGCCAACTATGCTCCCCTTAAAGCCAACAACTCCAATGATATGTCTAGCTGGAGCAATAAACAAATTTCTTGGGTAGACAGAACGCAGGTAGTTAAGATGAATATCCTTCCCAGGATCCTTTACTTATTTCAGACTCTCCCTATTCCACTCCCTGCACCTTACATACCCAGCATTCAAAATATTATAGGACAATATATCTGGCAAAAGTCTAGACCCCGTATCCCAAAATCCACCATGCATCTCCCCAGACTTAAAGGAGGCCTGGGAGTTCCGAATATTGAATCTTACAGACAGGCCACAATCCTCCAACATCTGATCGACTGGGGCCATAACTCACTAGATAAGAAATGGGTTCAATTAGACAGAGCAATATTACACCTAGATAACATGGGTACATTGGCATGGACCCCTCCTAAAGACAGACCCCTGGGGGTCTCCAACTATCCTCTCTGGACAGCATTTTTTGCAGTATGGGATAGGGTTTTGGGGACTTCCCCTCAAGTGTCCACGCAGTTTGCACCTATGACTCCCCACAGAATTAAACAAAGGAGACTCCCCGGTGTTCACCACCAGACACATGACTACTCCCCACACATCAAGTCTTTGACAGTGGGCGACATGCTGACAGGGACCAAACTTTTACTAAAAGAGGAAATAGAAGAGAGGTACGGAGTGCACTTTTCATCTTGGCTGTAATACACATGCCTGGCCCATTACATACAAACACATAAAAATAGAGGCGATTTTTCCAGACCCCTCACGGCATTTGAAAGCTTATGTACACAACAAACACAACCTAGACACACGATCTCCAAGATCTATTCCATTCTTTCTACTAATGCGGGCACGGCGTACCCATCATTTATACACAGATGGTCAGCAGATCTTGACAGACAGATTGATTCTAAAGAGTGGGAAAGAGCTTTTAAACACCTGAAAGAGACCTCCATCTCCTCAGGCATCATATAAATGAATTACAAATTAATGGCCAGATGGTATCTGACTCCTGCCAGAATCTGCCGGATCCATGGGAGGGGCAGTGGGAGATGCTGGAGAGGGTGTGGTGAGGAGGCAGATGTGCTTCACATCTGGTGGTCCTGCGAGAGGCTGGGCTCTCTGTGGTCGGACGTGTTGTCAGAAATTAATGCAAAGCTAGGACTGCAGATCCCAGAGGATCGGGGGATCCTGGTATTCCTGGGTCTGCACAGAGTGGGGAGTAGACCCGGGAGGTCCCTACTACACCATATGCTGAACAGTGTCAAGGCTCTCATTCCGAGAAAATGGAAGTCTAGAGAGGTCCCCTCGTTGTTGGAATGGAGGGCTCAGATTTCCTTACTTTTAGGACTAGAGAGATATCATTACTTAAAAAGCGGTAACCTAGACATTCATGAAGCTATGTTGGAACTATGGAAATCTCCTTCTGTTGGCCAGACTGGCCAGTAAGGGGGGAATATTTGCAAGTATGCTAAGCTGGCACCCTTCTTCCCCCTACCCACTACCGTTACTTACTGACGCCCCCCCCCTCCTTCCCTCCCCCCCCCTTTTTTTTTTTTCTCTTTCCTCCCTTCTCCTCTCCCCCCCCTAATTATCCCCCTCACAGACTTATCTTTCTACTCTAACCCACAACTCCCCCTTCGCTACACACCTTAATTTAATCTTTTCTTCTGAATACTCTTTTAACAGTACCCTGATGCTTCTTCAGGTCCCCTGTTGGGACTTTCCTTACTGAATCGATTCCTATTGTTAAAAAGGAGCATTATTTCAAGTATATGGCCCTACAAAACGGTCTATCTAAAACTTTATTTTTGACATGGAGCATTAACTCCTCACTCAGTTTTACTACTGTGGGCCTGGTTACTATTGCTTGTGGAAAATGTATGTATATTTTTCTTTTCATTGTAACCACTCGCTGTATTTGTATGTTATATGCTCAATAAAATCTTTAAACATAAACGCAAAAAAAAAAAAAAAAATAAAATAAAATCAAACAAGAAAAAAATATCAAGCTGAGGTAACTGCCTGAAGGACCTTCTTACCAAAGGCTGACTCAGAAAGAAGAAGAAAAAACATCAAAATGGTAGAATTTTGTAAAAAGTATGCAAAGACCACTAATTAGCTGCCTTGCAAATTTGGTCAACTGAAGCTTCACTCTTGAAAGCTCAATAAGTGGTGACTGATCTAGTAGATTGATCAGTAATCCTTTGCGGTGGAGGCTGACCAGCCTCTTAAGTAAGCCTTGTGAATCAAGAGTTTCAACCAAGAGGCCAAAGAAAAAGCAGACACTTTGTCCTTTTCTAGCAACAGAAAAAAAGTGAATGAACAAACTAGAAGTCTGTCTAAAATCTTTACATCAATACAATATTCTAATGCTATAACATCCAAATTATGCAAAGGATCAGGACACAAAGAAGGGACAACAATTTATCTCAAGAAACAACTTTTGGAGAAAACAATTTATGCTTACCAGATAAATTCCTTTCCTTCAGGATAGGGAGAGTCCATGGCTTCATTCCTTAGTGTCCTGGCCACCAGGAGGAGGCAAAGACACCCCAGCCAAAGGCTTAAATATCCCTCCCATTTCCTCATTACCCCAGTCATTATGCTGAGGGAACAAGGAAAAGTAGGAGAAACATTAGGGGCTAAATGGTGCCAGAAGAATAAGATAAATAATAGGGGGCCACCCTTGGACAAGAAAAGGGCCTCTCCCTATCCGGAAGGAAAGGAATTTATCAGGTAAGCATAAATTATGTTTTTCTTCCTAAGATAGGGAGAGTCCACGGCTTCATTCCTTACTGTTGGGAAAACTATACCCAAGCTCCAGAGGACACTGAATGAATAACGGGAGGGAACAAAAATTAAGAGGTGGACCATATCCTGAGGCCACCACAGCCTGCAAAACTTTTCTCCCGAAATCTGCTTCAGCCGAAGCAAAAACTTCAAACTTGTAAAAATTAGAAAAAATACGTAAGGAGGACCAGGCCTTACAAATCTGATCCATAGAGGCCTCGTTGTTAAAGGCCCAAGAGTAAGCCGCTGCTCTAGTGGAATGAGCAGTTATCCTCTCAGGAGGATGATGTCCCGCTGTCTCGTAAGCTAAGCGGATGACCCTCCTTAACCAAAAAGATAGGGAAGTCGAAGTAGCCTTCTGACCCTTATGCTTCCCCAAATAGACAACAAAGGGGAAGATTGTCTAAACTACTTAGTAGCCTGAAGATAGAACTATTAGGCGCGAACCACATCCAAATGGTGAAGTAAACGTTCCTTCGATGGAGGAGGATTAGGACACAAGGAAGGAACCACAATCTCTTGATTGATATTGCAATCTGACAACCTTAGGAAGAAAACCTAATTTAGTATGTAAAACTGCTCTTCACGGGACTTCCGGTGGGCGGGACGACCGAGTAGCAGCAGCGGTAAAGAGCTCCGCATATACACAGCTCTAATAAGTGTCTCCGCTGCTGATATTCCACTCCCCGTGACTTCTTTTCTTGCCAGGCTGAGTATTAGTGCCTTGGCTGATCACCTACACGCAGGACCTGTCATCCGGTCCTGGTCCCCGGGTGCAAATTGAAAGGAAAAGAAAAGGGCGCGAACGGACGCCATTGCTGCGGCAGTCACAGAGCTGCCTAATCCTGATCCCTACTCAACTATCCTGATACTTCGGCCTTTGGCAGTCCTGCAGAGATCCCCACTCCCCTGGGCAGCGTCAATCCATCCTGTGTTGACTACGGACGGGCACCGCAGGCGGAGGTGAATAGCCCTAGGGCTCAGAACTTTGCTCCCAGGTTTTACAGGCCCAGGGCCAGAGGATAATTGTGAGTAATACACTGCGGGCTACCTTGTTTCAGACACAAACTACTGAGGATAGGTAAACACTTATGAGCCAAGAAGATGGGACTGAATTGCTGATACTGACTACTCTAATAACTCTGCCAGCAGATTTGTTTGTCTTTCCTTGCATCATTGGAGTAAAATACACACATCACCTACCTAGAGACTGGCCTCATATATCTACCACTGTGTTGGGTGCGACTTGGTAGCACTGTATGCCTTTCTGTTTTCCCCCCTTTTTTCTTGCCAGCTTAAAGGGAGGGAGTGAGACAGAGGAATTTGGAGGATAACGAAGTTTGCATTAGTTCGTTTAACACCTGTTGGCGCACATGGCTGTTTTAAAGTTGCTATAGCAATTCATTTAAGCAAGCATCATACGCCATCTAGTGGCTTAACCTAACCTCACATCCCATCTCTGCAATAGTGGACAAATGTTACAATCTTGCTAAACATCACTGTTTTAGACACAAGGTGGCTTAAACCTGCTGAAACACTCTGTTGATTTTGACCCATACACCAGATATGCTGTAGCCCTGCCATATATTCTCTGAAAATCGCCGAAGTGACCAAGTGTAGTGAATAACTTAGACTTTAATCGTATCCCCTTCTGTGTGGGCCCTATACCCCACCCTTCCTAGACTTCCTAGACTGGGCTTACTGAAACCTCCTGTTGCATATGCAGTTTGCCAGTGCTCTATTCTATGAAAGTTGACTACTATTTCCACAGAATCTCCCAATCTGGGACCGACAATATGAGTTGCAGGTCAAAAACACAAGAAAAGCGGCTGAAACAGGTTGCTGAGAGCATCATTCACAGCTCCCAGCAGGAGGGTGAGGGGAGTTCATCAAGTGACCATGCTGCTTTATTGCAGGAATTGAAGGCTTTTTTCTTACCTAAAATGGACAACCTGCAGGCAGGGGTGGACACGCTCACCACTGAAGTGCGTGCCTTTTCTACTCGTTTGAACACTGTGGAACAGAGAATCTCTGAGGTGGAGGACAGGCAACAGGAATCTGAAGTGTCCCTGAAGAATCTTCTGAAACAAAACCAATACTTGCAAGATAAGGTTGAGGACTTAGAGAATCGCAGCAGGCGAAATAATCTGCGCATAGTAGGGGTGCCAGAAGCGGTTAAAGATAAAGACCTGCTGGATTTCACTGCCTCTACCCTCCCCGCACTTCTTGGCATGCCTCAGGATTGCCTGCCCCTTGACAGAGAGAGCCCACCGCATTGGTCCTGACAGACATCTGGGAAACTGTTTAAACTACCAAGACAAGATCACGATACTACGGGCTTACAGAAGTGCAAAGGAGGTCAAATATGAGGAGCACCGTCTTTTACTCTTTCAAGACTTCTCTGTGGAAGTCACCAGAAGACGCAAAGACTCCCACTTTGCTCTCTCCTTCATGAAAAAGGTTGTCAGTTTGCCCTCCTGTACCCAGCTAAGCTTCGGCTGCAAATGTCCTCTGGGCCTAAGATTTTCCATTCCCCTGCAGCTGTGCAAGCCTACTTATCATCTGAACGAAGACAGGACAATGGCTGAAATGTTCACTAATGAGAGTTTGTACTTTGTATCTGTGAAACATAACTCGTGTTTCTTTACATGATGTGTGCTTTTCTCTTTCAGGTGCTATTGTTTTTTCTTTTTCCCCTTGTTGTTATAGACAAGGGAGATCAAATTCATGCTTTAATACCGCATGCTGGCTTAGGTTTCTCAGCCCAAAGTTGCCAGCCTGAATTCTCCTATCTACCTTGGCTGAACCCATTACTTAGAGAATACCCGTGGTGCCCTTTTTTGCACGCCAGTCTACCTTTGGCCTCCCCCTCTCATTTTGGGCACCTAATAGTTCTTTGTTGTAACATATCCCAGTTCTTTTTTATTGCCCATTTAGAATTATTATCCCATGTTATAGCTCGTTGGAACCATTGCCATCCTCTGGCTCAGCATCCTAAATGCTCCATACTTTATTCAGGGCATATCTTGTTAATGTTTTTCTATCTTGAATGTCATGTTCTTCATGCTGCATGGTTACTGTTTCATGCTAAAATGTTTATGCTAGGGATGTTACTGTACTGCTCACATGTGCCTCATTTTTGTCTCCCTTCCAGCTTCTATCATGGGGAATCCCGGGCTCCTCTGGGCTTGCCCTCCGCAGACCACCTCATCATGACTTCTGACCAACTCTTACAACTAACGGCCTATTACAGTGAGTCACCTTGGGTACAATATGGTACCTGGGGGTTGTTTTCCCCTCTTGTTTACAGGAATGCACTACACGCTGCCTTTCCCACTCAAGATGATAATAGAGTATACTTTCTTCACAGTCTAACACACGACTATATGGTAACTCTCTGCTTAATATTATCATTTTTACACTATTTCTATGGCGGTACCTGTTAGAATAGTTTCCTGGAATGTGGGAGGCATTACATCACCTGCGAAGAGAGGTACTATTTTGCAACATTTAAATTCACTACAGGCTGACATAGCTTTGCTTCAGGAGACTAGATTGACAGCAGACGAACACGATAAGCTAAAGAGGCGATGGGTAGGTCAGGCACTGTACTCTCCAACAGAGGGCAGAAAGAGGGGGGTGGCTATTTTAGTGAGGAAGGGTCTCCCAATTTCCTTCTCGCAGGTTGACATTGATCAGAGAGGCAGGTATATTATAGCTCTGTTGCAAATTCATCAATTCACTTACACCATTTGCAACATTTATGGCCCGAACGAGGTTAACCCTAATTTCTGGTCAACCCTACTAGCAAAATTATTAACCTACAATGCCCCAATGATTATGGGAGGGGATTTTAACCTGGCCCAGGCTGTTCCTCTAGACAGATTTAAAGATCCATCAGTGCTAGGTCACCTGAAACAACATGCCCCACATAGTAGAGAGGTAACTCTAATTAGCTCTTTTAAAGAGACACTAGACTTAGTAGATGTCTGGAGAACAAAAAATCCGGAGGAGAGAGACTTTACTTGCCTATCTAAAACACACCATAAAATGTCAAGGATAGACTATTTCCTCACCTCTTCTGCATTAACACCTCAAGTCCACACTAGTACCATAGCACAGATTACAATCTCGGACCATGCCCCTATTATATTACTGTTGCAACCTACACCCAGGACCCCTCCTAAGAAATCTTGGAGATTCCCCACGTATCTCTATAGCAACATAAATTTTCGTAATCATCTAAAGTCCTCATGGTTACACTATACATCAGACAATGATACACATAAAGATACCCCCGACTTATTTTGGCATGCCTCTAAGGCGGTAATGAGGGGCTGTATCACGGCCTTTACGGCCCAATATAACAAAAACAACAGACGAATCGATGGTGACTTTCTGTCGCAGCTAACTGCGGCGTACAATGACTACCTTTCTGACCCCTCCCCCACATCTCAAAAAAAGTACTACGAGCTTAAGCAGGCCAGGGACACGTTTTTAACCCAACAACATCTCAAGTTTGACATACATAGGCAGGGTAGATACTTTCGCCAGGGTAATAAATCTGGTAAACTCCTGGCCAAACTGGTTCACTCTTACCGCCCCAAATCCTATATAGCGGCTATAAACTCCCAGTCCAAACTGACCTCAGACAATAAAGACATTATGATGGAATTTGTGAAGTACTACAAGAAACTATACACTAGTCAGACAATAGATCATGAGGCAAAGTTGAGATTCTGGGGCTCGGTGCAGCTACCCACTATTTCTGAGGCCCTTAATGCCCTGATCCATGTACAGGAGATTATCAAAGCCATACGATATAGCAAATTAGGGAAGGCCCCAGGCCCAGATGGGCTGCCCTCTGAATATTTCAAGCTTTTGAGTGAGGAAATAGCTCCCACCTTAGCCTCTCTATTTTCAGCATACCTGGCAGGGGCATCACGATTGGATAAGCGTTTCTCAGAAGCGAACATCTGCTTGATTCCTAAACCTGACAGGGACCACACCCAGACCTCGTCATACCGCCCAATCTCCCTTCTTAATGGGGATTACAAACTCTTGACAAAAATCCTGGCTGACCGCCTAGCGACGGTCTTGCCGTCTGTTGTACACATGGACCAGACAGGCTTTGTAAAAGGGAGATTCTCGGTGCTTAATATCCGGAAAGTTCTAGCCATCTCTTCACATTACTGGTATAATGCAACATCTCAAACCCCATCCAAACTGCCAGATGCGTGCCTCTTGGCACTTGACGCGGAAAAGGCATTTGATCGGATAGAGTGGGATCATTTGCACACTTCCCTAGAACAATTTGGCATTTCGGGTTGCTTTGCTGACTTCCTCCGTACACTGTATCAGGCCCCTATGGCATCCCTCATAGTCTATGGAGAGCTTTCCCCCTCTTTTACACTTCAGAGGGGAACCAGACAGGGCTGCCCCCTTTCCCCCCTGTTGTTTGATCTGGCCATAGAGCCCCTGGCCTCATATATTAGACAACATTGTGAAGGGCTTGATGTGCTTGGACATAAATATCATCTCTCCTTATATGCAGACGACCTACTCATGTTTGTGGGTGACCCTAGTAACAACCTCCAGCCCCTCCTAGATACCATCAAGATATTCGGGTCCTTTTCGGGGTATAAAATCAATGTTGATAAATCGGAGGTAACCTGGTTGCAGAACCTCTGTGACACCACACTAGCAGGCAGTGGCCTCAGGGTTACAGAGGGATCTTTCAAATATCTCGGGATCCTTTTACACATTGACCCCACGAAATTATACCACCTCAACCTCACAGGAGTCATTGCAAACATCAAACAATTATTGTCAGGTTGGACAAGGCTCCCCTTGTCCCTTTCGGGGAGGGTTCAGCTTTTTAAGATGATCGCCCTTCCTAAGCTCCTCTATCCGCTACAGATGCTGCCTCTTCTTTTGACACGTAAGGATGCTGCCTCTCTCCAGGCCTCATTAGGTCGCTTTATATGGCAAGGGAAAAAACATAGGATAAGCAAAACGTATCTATTTATGTCCTCGAGTGAGGGTGGGCTTCGCCTTCCAAACATTATCTGGTATAACTGGTCTACGTTGTCTAAGATTGTCTTAGACTGGATGGTAGGGAATGCATATTTCACCGTCCCTGAGTTAGAGGGTGGTTTTGTTAGGCCATTGCATTTAGCTTTCCTGCCCCACTCACCTCTCAAATCGCTTCCCTTATCCATACAATCTCATATATTATTCAAAGATCCTCTGAGAGCGTGGTCCGGGATTTGTAAGCTATGGGGGACACAACATCTAGTGACTAAATATTTGCCGATTCAGGGCAATTTACAGTTCCTCCCTGGTTACACGACTGAAGTGTTTGCTACATGGCACCACCAACATCTCACAAGGCTTCACCAACTTTTTAACCCACTCACTTTAGATATCACACCCTTTTCTGAATTGCAAAGCTCGCACGATCTCCCGGGGACACATAGGTTTGCGTATTTCCAATGCAGGCATTATCTGTACAAACTGATCTCAGACAAGCTGTTGACTACCGAGCCTTCCAATATTGATAAATTATGTGCTCTGGCTAAGCAGGGCTCTTATAAGATATCGCACACTTATGACCTATTGCTTAAACATTGTGAAGGATCTACTAGACAGGGACTTATAACGAAATGGGCAAACAGTAGAGAACTGTCGGTGGACTCTGACCTCATTACAGAGAGCCTTGGGAAGGTACACACTAGTACAATCTCGGCTAATCTAAGGGAGACACATATGAAATTTATCCATCAGTCCTACATCACACCTGGCATTCGAGCTAGATGGGTCCCGGGGGTGGAAAATAGCTGCAATAAGTGTAGGTACCCATCCCCAGACTGGATTCACTTACTGTGGGATTGCCCCAAGCTGAAAGGATTCTGGTTTAGAGTTTCTTATTGGTTGGCAAAAGTAACAAATCAACAGGTGACTCTTACAGCACAACATGTTATATTTTTGATACCCAAGGACAGAATTTATAAGTTTGACATTTTTATCACCACTGTCTTAATGCTTGCTAGGACGGTCATTCTGAAGGGGTGGGCTAGCAATAGAGCACCCCCATTCAGGCAGCTGCTTGGTAGAGTTCACACCCAAATGTTGACTGAGCAGGCGGACACAAAGGGAGATCCGGAGAAAAGAGTTAGGAAATGTATCCACAAGTGGGAGGCTTATCTTCTATTTCTTTCACCTAGAGTAAGAGACAGTGTTATATACCCATTTAGAAATAGCCTTTTCATCTTGAGTGAGAACCTCTGAGGTAAATGGTGCCTACACACTGACTGACTTATCTCGCTTATGTGTGAATACTGGAGGTCTTGACATTTGTACAATTACTGGATGTTGCTACTTGGTCTGTGGGGGGCGAGTCAGAGGACCCGGGTAAGTGCTAATGTTATTCTTTGTGAATTGTCTGTTAACATTTTGTTTTGTCTTTTTTCTTTGTTTTGTTTTATTTTTGGTTGTTTACCTGGAAAAAAAAGAAAATTGTGTGGACAGTTTGGTTCCCTGCTTCTGCAGGAGGAAATCTTCCTTTATATCATCAATCACTATGATGGATGTTGCGAATCTTACAAGTGCGTTGGCATTTCTTATTGTTAAACTTGTCATGTATATGGTGGATCATTTTGTCCTCACTATTCATAAATAAAGTTATTAAAAAAAAAAAAAAAACTGCTCTTCACACCAGAATAAGTAGGTCCTCTACCCTTTGTGGTAGTTACGCCGAGTAACTGGTTTACGAGCATGAATAAGAGTACCCTCTCATGCCAAGACTGTGTTCAATCTCCACGTAGTCAGCCTCAGAGAATCTAGGTTTTGATGAACAAATAGACCTTGTAACAGCAGGTCTCTGTGACAAGGTAACTTCCACGGAGTAGATGAGGACATCCCCACTAGATCTGCAAACTAGATCCTTTGCGGCCACGATGGAGCAATCGAGATTACTGATAACCGCTCCTGCTTGATGCGGGCCACCACTAGAGGAAGAAGCGGTAATGGAGGAAAAAGAAATATGAGTTTGAACCTCCAGGGCATTGCTAGTGCATCTATTAGATCTGCTTGGGGATCCCTCAACCTCAACCAGTACCAGGGTAGCTTGGTATAAAGACGGGACGCCATGAGATTTATCTCAGATGTCTCCCACCACTTGCTGCATATCTCTGCAAACACCTTGGGATGGAGAGACCATTCCCCTGGGTGGAAGGATGGCCTGCTTAGAAAATCCTCCTCCCAGTCGCCCACACCCGGAATGTGGATTGCTGACAGCAAACATCTGTGGGCCTCCACCCACTCCAGAATCTGAGATACTTCCTTCATCGCCAAGGAATTTCTTGTTCCCCCCTGATGGTTTATATAAGCAACAGAGGATATATTGTCTGATTGGAATCTGATAAACTGGGAAGAACCCAGAAGTGGCCAAGCATTCAAAGCATTGAATATTGCCCGTAGTTCCAATATTGATCGAGAGGGAGGACTCCTCTTGAGTCCACAACCCCTGTGCCTTCCTGGCACCCCAAACAGCTCCCCATCCGTATAGGCTTGTGTCCATAGTCACAATTAACCAGGATGGTCTTAAGAAGCATGTCCCTCGGACAGATCTGGACAGAGCCACCAAGAGAGCAATTCTCTTGACCGGCTGTCTAATACAATTTGTAGAGACAGATCAGAATGATCGCTGTTAAACTCTCAGCATGCACAGTTGTAAAGGTCTGAGACGGAAACTGGCAAAGGGAATGATGTCCATGCAGTAGGTACTCAAGGAGGCCTGGAGGGCAAGACATGCTGAAGTTAGCTTGCAACGTTTCTGGTCTATTAGACTCCATATCCATGAGGATATTTCTATTATATCACCCAGGAATTCCACCCTGGTACTTGGGATAAGAGAACTTGTTTCCAAGTGTATCTTCCATCCATGTGATCGAAGAAAACTGAGAAGGGACTCCAAGTATTCTTCTGTAAGGCAACAAGATGGTGCTTGCACCAGAGTATCATCCAAGTATGGGGCTACTGTAATACCCTGAGTTCTGGCAATGGCTAGAAGAGCCCCCAGAACCTTCGTAAGGATTTTTGGAGCAGTAGCTAGGACAAAAGGAAGTTCAATGGACTAGAAGGGCTGGTCCAGGAATACAAACCTCAGGAACTGAAAGTGTTCCCTGTGGATTGGAACATGAAGGTAAGCGTCCTTCGATCTATATGGTCATAAACTTGCCTTTCTGAACTAAAGGAAGGATGGACCTTATTGTCTCCATCTTGAAGGAAGGGACACTGAGAAATGTGTTTAAGCACTTTAGGTCCAGAATTGGAATAAGTTCCCTCCTCCTATGGGACCACGAAAAGGTTTGAAAAAAAACCCCAAACCTCTTTCTTCGCTAGGCACCGGGACAACTCCTAAGGAGGATAGATCCTAAACGCATTCTAGAAATGCATCACTCGTGTCTGGTCTGTAGACAGGTTAGAGAGTAGGAATCTGTCCCTGGGTGGATGAGATTTGAAGACTATCTTGAATCCCTGAGTACGACTTCCAGAACCCACAGATCCTGTACGCCCCTGTACCAAACGTCTGAAAAAAAGACAGTCTGCCCCCTACACAATCGGATCCCCTTCATGCCGATTTGTTTTCGGTGGGCTTCTTATTCTGCTTGGACTTATTCCAGGACTGATCTAAGTACTCTTTGGTTGCTCGGGCTTGGAGGATTGTTGTTGTTGGGATTTGTCAGAATGAAAGGAACGAAAATTAGAAGATTGTCGTTCCTTAGACATGTTCTTATCTTGCGGTAGGAAGGCACCCTTGACTCCGATAACTGTTGAAATAATGGAGTCCAGGCCTGGACCAAATAAAATCTTTCCCTTAAAGGGAAGAGAAAGGAGTCTGGACTTAGAAATCATATCCACAGACCAAGACTTCAACCAGATCGCCAGAGGCCTTTGCATTTAGGCGAATAATTTGCATGTTTGCATCACAGATAAAAAAATAAGCAATTCTCAGAGCTTTAATTCTCTTAAATATCCTCGAGGGGAGACTCTACCTCAATGAGTTCCGACAAAGTCACACCAGTAGTCTGAACGAAGAACTATCCTCAAGAGGTATAGTAGTATGTTTAGCAAGTGTAGAGATAGCACCATCCACCTTAGGAATGGAGCCCCACAAATCCAGTTGAGAGTCCAATTCTTTCCCATTTGTTGTTAAAAATGTTCACCATTTTAACCAACACAGGAAAAGTCTAAGGATCTTTCCTGTCTTCGTAAACTCTAATTTAGGTATCATAGGTTCTTCAGGCAGCACGGCCTCTGAAACCTCTAATGTAGACATAATCTCCTTTAATAAAAAAATGCAAGTGCTCAATGTTAATCTAAAGGACGGATCCTCCGCAACAGGAGGCTTAGACGCCAAGGACTTCGATCCCGAAAGTTCACCATCTGTAGCTACAGAGGTTAACTCATCATTGGATAACTGGGACATAATAGCTAAATCTGATAAATATTTAAATGACTCTGGGTCAGGAGAGCTATGTTCAACCTTTCTCTTGTGTTTGTTAGAGAAAGGTAATGCACTGAGGGCCGCAGACACCACCGTTTGTAACTGTGCAGCAAAGTCAGCAGGAAGAAGGCCCCCTCCGGATGGAGGATTAGATGTGCTATAGGCAACTGCATGTGGAGTGAATAATGTAGCAAGGGTAGTAATCTCACGCGACGCCGAGTCCTAAGAGGTAGACGGCTCAGAGGGATTAATAGCCTTAGCAGGCTTGTCTCCCTTCTCAGACTTTTTTTTTTAAATATATTTATTGAGATTCCAAATAGTTGTACATAGCATAACCATGTATACAAAACATATATTGACAATATATCTCCTTATAGAACTTAAAAAAACAAAAACAAAGCTGGGTAAACATAAGACAAGTATAAGGTATAATGTAGTCGCATATAGTGAATCTCAAGTTTTCCTTTTTTTTATAATTTTTTTTTTTAATCATTTTTTATTTGAAGTTTGAAGTAAGGCATGCATGCAAGAGTATAGCAAAATAAACATAAAAATACAGACAGTGTATGGTATAACAGTTTACATTTTCAACATTTATTCCTACAAAGGAAACATCTACTATGTCAAATGGTTGCCTAATGTCCTATGTACCTCCAAAATAATATATGAGGCCACTTTTGGACCTCCCAAATAAACAAGTCAGCTATAGGAGGTTGCTGCCAACACTGGAGACCACTTTGGGTCTCTAATGATGAACCTCATTTTTTATTATAAACAAACAGTTAACCCCTATAATCAAGTGCCCAGACTCAGGAAAATAAATCCCAGCATGGAAAACGGCGGCCTCTCTTGGACCAATAACATTGGCATATACTACTATAGGGGAGCAATAGGGGAGACATATCAAGTGTTAGGTCTATAAGGCCACACTTTGGACTCCTAACACGCTTCTTGGGTTAAGAAATAACTGAAGGACTATATTAATATGGAACAATCATATTGTACAAAACCATATAGGAGGATGTTAAACATGAACAATTTAGATAAGTACAGGATGTTTGCCTCTGATAAGATGCAAGTCATATCTGTCTCAAGGCATCTCTCCACATACAGGTATATACATAAACAGAAGCTGGTTAGCCTGAACTATTACCAAACGCTAAAGCAGCTAATAGGTTAGTAAAGTAGGCTTTCCCGCCACGGCCGCTAGTAGTTCAGTAATTATCAGAATAATGCGGTGGCTGACTATAAATACCAGCATAGTGTAAGTTAGTTATAAGAGCATGCAGGTCTAAAAAGAAAGAGAAGGAGCAGTAACAAATCTGCCTATCCACTCATCACTGGTACAAGTAAACTTTTAGATAGGAAATAATATTTATATCCTGGATTAAAACTTAGACCTTTATAGGAGGGGAGCACAGTGACATTGAGATATTGGCCCATATTTGTCAAGGTCTGGCGGACCTGATCCGACAGTGCGGATCAGGTCCGACAGACCTCGCTGAATATGGCGAGCAATATGCTTGCCATATTCAGCATTGAACCAGTAGCTCACAAGAGCTGCTGGTGCAACGCCGTGGCCAATCAGCCAGCAGCAGGGGGGTGTCAATCAACCCGATCGGGTTGATTTCCGGCGATGTCTGTCCGCCTGCTCAGAGCAGGCGGACAGGTTATGGAGCAGCAGTCTTTGTGACCGCTGCTTCATAATTGGTGTTTCTGGCGAGCCTGCAGGCTCACCAAAAACACGGGACATCAAGCTCCATACAGAGCTTGATACATATGCCCCATTGTATTGGGAACAAAAGTAAACAGCAACAAAAGTAAACAGCATAGAGGCAGAGGGCTGTATTGCAAACCATTGTTGTGTGCATAGGAACAAAGAGTTAATATGTAGTTACAAAGACATCCACATATCAGGCTCAGTTGCCATCATTAGGACACATTTCAGAATATGTAGGGGGATTATAAACAATTTAGTTGCCCTTAGAGAATGAATTGTCAACCAGAGCAGAGGGAGGGTAGCATAATAGGTAATTGTTCATGCAATAGCAGTTCAGCGTGTTGTCAAACCACCTATGCTGCCAATAGCAATGTAGAGCAGCAAATGTTCAGCCAATTCCAGCCCTATAATGGAGCATTATAGCAGGTCTCAGCATAGGGGCATAACGAATATCATGTTTCAAGAGAGCTGCTTTCTGTATTTTGGGCTCAAGATGATTCTGCTCACTCTTGTCTCCTCTCTTTAACTGATGATATTCGGCACTTAGTGTGTAATGGCTCACACCAGTTTTCCTGAAAGTGCTGGCGGCTCTTACACTGGTTGGGATATGGACAGTCTCTGAAACACTTCGAGATTGGGCCACACCGTAAGGGTAGTTAGGGACCCACTTCTGATTAGAGAGTGTTAGCTGCCAGAGTACCTTTTTATTACGGCCCAATATGTATGTTGAGGCCTCGGTGCTCTGCTCCATTTCACTCCATGTAGGTGTATGGCGTGCCGCGCGGACCTCCGTCTCGGCCCTAGAATTATTTCCACTGAGTGACATCTTCCACTCGCACGGCTGTACAACACAACCATCGGTAAGTTCAGGGTTCAGTGCGGCGCGTGTGTGGTGTGGACTCTCTGTGCCTGAGGCATCTCCGCTCTGTAGCAGAGTAATCGCCTGTTAGTCCGTTATTGCTCCGTAAGCAGTTGGAGTTCGAATCTGCTGATGGGCATCTCTAATTTGAAGAGGAGTATGTTCACCTCCAGGTAAGGCTGTGGCATCCAGTATGTTCCCCTGTATAGCACAGTCCTGAAGATCTTGTGCTTCTGTAGGTGGATGAAAGGGTACAAGTTCCTCTGCAGCTTGTCTCAGTGTCTGCTGGCTCTCTTGTTCCATCCCGAAGGCCTCACACAGGCATTGTTCGAGGGATCGAAAATGTTCTTGTAAGAGCTGCAAAATCTCTGATTCAAAGCTGTGTAACATCCTTGAAGTATATTTTCAATCTGAATTAGAAAAATAGCAGTGATATAACACTGTTTAACCCCACTTCAAAGGGGGGGGGGGGTGTTGAAGGCCTCTACCACTGTGGGCCGCCACAGGTTTCAAGGCTCCGGATCGGCAAGGAAGTGCAGTTCCTCAAACAAATTTTTATAGCAATCAAAATAACTCAGTCTCCTTGGTATTAAGCTTGCATTTTCAGAAACAGGTGAGTAGAGGAGCTGCTGATAATTGGCGATTTAATAGCAGATTGCAGAGCTGCCAATATTGCTACCATTCAAGGTGCTGCCCAGAGACACGCCCCCAAGTTTTCTATTTTTAATTATGTTAATAAGGTAAGTTTACCCTATTTCAACTATAGAGGTCACTCTTGGGTCTCATTGAACTAGATATTGACAGTATATAGTAGGGGAACATATCTGATCGTAAGAAAATAATAAATAGGTTCTGAATTATTTTTTTTAAAGCTGTAAACCGAACACTCATATCCTCAACTGCGGCATATCAAGCTATCTCAGATTGAAAAACTTTTGATGCTTAATATCTCTCTTAAAAAATTGTTTAGGTTTAAGGAAAGCTACAAATTCAGGGGATGCATTTATCTGGTGGTGGGGAGCGGGATTGGCGAAAGGGTACTATGGGAACTAAGATCCCTGTATGTGTATATTGGTTTCTATTTGACATTTCAATTTTATTCCGCATGTTTTAGGGGTAAACTAAAGCGTATTAGATCTATACCAGTATACAGGTAGCTACCAAAAATTGCTAGGCTGATATTTGTTAGGTGTTAGCTTAAACTGTGAGGAGGGGGGACCCAAAGCTAGCAAGAATAGCATAGATATTAGGTGCAGGGATATAGAGATTCTGGGGACATCCTTAATGTTTAACATAGATGTAGAGATATATCTGCTTAGACCCTACTAACATTAAAATTAATTGTGGCAGGCTTATGCATTTAAAATATGAGACAGTATAGGGTACCCAGTAAATAACACAAGATAAGCAATATAAACAATAAACCGTACAGTATCATGAACTATAAACAGAAACATAATGTGGAGAGCATACCATAAAAAACACAAAACTCCATCCCAAAAATCCCGAACTCTCATCTAGAGAGTTTCCTTTGCAGATAAAATATTTTATATTGGTTTACAACTATCCAGGCTATCTAGGTGCATAATCGCGGCACAACAACAGGTTCAGAAAACAATATGTGTTTGTTTCCCCAGCAGATAAAGTATAATGGGAACTATTGGTATATGTCTGCGTAAATTATTAAAAATGATGAATATTTCTATGAAAGTAGCACCATCAACTGCTCCATCGAAACCGGCACCTTCCCGGATGACTGGAAGCACGCAGAATTAAAACCCCTACTGAAAAAACTCACGGCTGACCCCAATGATCCGAAGAACTACCGCCCAATCTCTTTGCTCCCCAAGTCATCGAGAAGTCCATCAACGCGCAACTCGTTGACTACATTGAAGCCAACCACACCCTGGACCCCTCCCAATCCGGTTTCAGGAGCAACCACAGCACCGAGACCGCCCTCCTCGCCGCCACAGACGATATCCTCTCCCTACTCGACCGAGGAGAGACCGCCGCCCTCATTCTCCTAGACCTCTCAGCAGCATTCGACACTGTCTCCAACCTCACCCTCCGCAACCGACTACATGATGCCGGCATACGCGACAAAGCCCTGGAATGGATCACCTCCTTCCTCACCGGCAGAACCCAGAAAGTTAGACTCCCACCCTTCACCTCCAAGCCCACAGAAATCAGCTGTGGTGTACCCCAAGGCTCTTCTCTGAGCCCCACCCTATTCAACATCTACATAGCCCCTCTCTCCGCCATCGCCCGACGACACAACCTCAACATAGTCTCCTACGCCGACGACACCCAGCTAATCATCTCACTCACCAGTGACCCCACCACCGCCAAGAGAAACGTCTACGAAGGGCTGACAGCAGTTGCCACCTGGATGAACTACAACTGCCTAAAGCTGAACGCAGACAAGACCGAAGTCGTCCTCCTCGGTCCCACCACATCCGCGTGGAATAACTCCTGGTGGCCCACAGCCCTCGGACACCCTCCAACCCCCACCGACCATGCACGAAATCTAGGCGTCATCCTGGACTCATCGCTCTCCATGGACCGGCAAATCAACGCCGTCTCTTCTGCATGCTTCCACACACTTCACCTGCTGTGAAAGATGTTCAAATGGATCCCAACCGAGACCAGGAAGACTGTCACTCAAGCCCTCGTCAGCAGCCGACTGCGCTATGGTAAAGCACTCTACGCCGGCACCACCATCAAGCTCCAAAAGAGACTACAGCGCATCCAGAACTCCTCGGCCAGACTAATCCTCGACATCCCTCGTCAATGCCACATCACCAAATACCTGCGGGACCTGCACTGGCTCCCCATCAACAAAAGAATAACCTTCAGGCTTCTCACCCACGCATTCAAGGCCCTCCACAACATTGGTCCCGAATACTTGAACCACCACGTTATCTTCTAAACCCCTGCCAGACAACTTCGATCGGCCGACCAAGCCCTCGCTGTCATCCCCCGCATCAGGAAAACCACAGCGGGAGGCAGATCCTTCTCTCACCTGGCTGCCAAGACTTGGAACACCCTCCCGCTGCACCTTAGACAAGCTACCGCCCTAACTAAGTTCAGAAAGGACCTCAAGACCTGGCTCTTCGACTGAACTGCAACCCTCAGCGCCTTGAGACCCTTACGGGTGAATAGCCGCGCTTTACAAGAACCCAATAGATGGAGATAGATAGGTATCTAAATATAACATCTCTCACATAAAAAAAAAATACTAGCTTGAAAGAGTAAGGAGACAAGCAGTGTAGACTAGCACCTAGATTAAGAGTTTTGCGTTAGGAGGGGTGCAGTGCTAACGAGCAGTTTAAGCTAACCACTCACTTACAGACTGCGCTGGTATTACGGGTTTTTAGAAACCCAGCGTTAACCGAAAAAAAGCGAGTGAGCGAAGAGCAAAATTTTGCGCCACATCTCACCTCAATACCAGCGCGGCTTACGTTAGTGGTGAGCTGGTAAAACGTGCTTGTGCACGATTTCCCCATAGGAATCAATGGGGGAGAGCTGGCTGAAAAAAAAAACCTAACACCTGCAAAAAAGCAGCGTAAAGCTCCTAACGCAACCCCATTGATTCCTATGGGGAAATACTTTTTATGTCTACACCTAACACCTTAACATGAACCCCGAGTCTAAACAGCCCTAATCTTACACTTATTAACCCTTAATCTGCCGCCCCGACATCGCAGACACCTACATTATATTATTAACCCCTAATCTGCCGCTTCGGACACCGCCGCCATCTACATTATAGTTATGAACCCCTAATCTGCTGACCCCAACATCGCCGAACCCTACATTATATTTATTAACCCCTAATCTACCGCCCCCAACATCGCCAAACCCTACATTATATTTATTAACCCCTAATCTACCGCCCCCAATGTCGCAGCAACCTAACTACATTTATTAACCCCTAATCTGCTGCCCACAACGTCGCCACCACTATAATAAAGTTAATAGCCCCTAAACGCAAGTTTAACCCTAACCCCCCCTAACTTAAATATAATTACAATAAATCTAAATAAAATTACTACAATTACCTTAATAATTCCTATTTAAAACTAAATACTTACCTATAAAATAAACCCTAAGCTAGATACAATATAACTAATAGCTACATTGTAGCTATCTTATGGTTTATTTTTATTTTACAGGCAACTTTGTATTTATTTTAACTAGGTAGAATAGTTATTAAATAGTTATTAACTATTTAATAACTACCTCGCTAAAATAAATACAAAAGTACCTGTAAAATAAAACCTAACCTAAGTTACACTAACACCTAACACTACACTATAATTAAATAAATTAACTAAATTAAATACAATTACAATTAAATAAAATTATGCGAAAAAAAACAAACACTAAATTACAGAAAATAATAAAACAACAAGATTTTTAAACTAATTACACCTACTCTAATCTCCCTAACAAAATAAAAAAGCCCTACCCTACACTAAATTACAAATAGCCCTTAAAAGAGCCTTCTGCGGGGCATTGCCCCAAAGTAATCAGCTCTTTTACCTGTAAAAAAAAAAAAAAAAAAAAAGTACAAATACCCCCCCAACATTAAAACCCACCACCCAACCCTACTCTAAAACCCACCCAATCCCCCCTTAAAAAAAAACCAACACTAACCCCTTGAAAATCAACCCTACCGTGAGACGTCTTCACTCAACCGGGCAGAAGTCTTCATCCAAGCCGGGCAGAAGAGGTGCTCCAGACGGCATCTTCTATCTTCATCCATCCGGCGCGGGTCCATCTTCAAGACATCCGACGCAGAGCATCCTCTTCATCCGGAGTCTTCTTACTAAATGATGGTACCTTTAAGTGATGTCATCCAAGATGGCGTCCCTTCAATTCCGATTGGCTGATAGAATTCAGCCAATCGGAATTAAGGTAGGAAACATCCTATTGGCTGATCCAATCAGCTAATAGGATTGAGCTGGCATTCTATTGGCTGTTCCAATCAGCCAATATAATGCAAGCTCAATCCTATTGGCTGATTGCATCTACCTTAATTCCGATTGGCTGATAGAATTCTATTTATCTATCGTTTATCGTTAAAAAGCAGTGTTAGGACTGGCCAACGCTGCTTTTTAAGCCTAACGCACAACTCGTAATCTAGCCGTAGATTAATAATGTAGTTTAGAGATATAATCCATATGCAGAAATTACCCTATGAGTTTATAATTAGAGATCCTTAAAGATAAAAATATAATTTATGGGGGGGCGGAGCCGGCTGGCGTGACTTATGGCCGCACTTTAATGTGAGCTCCGACCAAAATTGCCAAAGATAGCTATTGCAGGGGCATTTGAGCACAGATTGGAGGAACAATACTCTAAATTCACCTCCGGAACGGATGGAGACCTGAAGGGTGGCGACCAAACTGCCTCAGCTAGATCTTTGATGCCACTAAGGTTTGAGGCCTAAGTCGCGGCCGCCATTTTTGGAGCCTGGGGCTGAAATGTAACACCGGAATCCTCCGGATCTCCATCTCAATCAGCACAGTGAAGCAGAGGATTCCGGAGAAGACTATGGCACACAGGTAATTCCTGATTGTAGAAAGCGGGTCAGGTGAGATACTATAGACACGGAACCTTATCATAACCGCCATCTCCATAGCCCTGAGACGTGACACGCTGCATAAGAATATACATAATCCCATCTCCACAGGCATTATACTAAACTAATCGAATATATTCGCTATTGATATGTATTTGTCAATGACTAGGCTCATATGAACTGTGACATAACAGGCAGCAGCATCGTAGACACACTTCACAACAGAGACTGGGATCTGAAAAAGAAAGCATGGTATGGAAACAAGAAAGGTTTTGATATCCTTTATTTACAGCAACTACAGATGGCCTGGCTGCTTGACTAAATACACTATACAGCACATAGAAACTGCCTAAGGACTGAAAGGGAGCACAATACTGGCCATGCTAGCATACTGCCTCATTTAATACAATCACAGCTCACAATTGCTTGGGGAGCTTTCTAACTTTCTCTCCAAGCATCATTATACGAACTGATCCTCTATCCTAGTCTAATTCTTATTGAATGAAAGTGATAACAAACTAAAGGAAAGGAATCAGGTTATAATACTGAATGAAAATGTCACCAAAAAAGATAGTTAAACCGGGCAGAGATACAAAAAAACCTGCTGCAACAAAACACTCAGTGAGCTCTTTCTTTAGACCTGCAGAAACCTCACAGTCTATCCTATCTGAACAAGCCACACCACAGAGACCTGAGATGTCACCCTCAGACAGTGAGGACAGTGACATGGAAGACTCTGTGCAAATAACTAAATCCTTCCTGGCAACTATACCAACTAAACACGATCTGGATAACATAGTTGTCAAGGTTAGAGATTGTATAAAAGAGGAATTAGCCAATCTAAGAAAAGATATGTCAGAAATTGGTAATAGGGTAGAAGCCCTAGAAGAAGATAACGAGTTTATGAGTCACGAACTCTCCAATTTGCAAACTACAGCTAATATACACGACTCAATGCTTTCGCAACTGCAAGACAAAATAGAAGACTTAGAGAATAGAGAGCGACGGCAAAATCTTCGTGTTAGAGGGATCCCAGAAACAACTTTGCCCAACACCATTCCTGAATTCCTTAAAGGCCTCTTCTCTTTTCTACTGGGCCCCACTTCTTCTACAGATCTATCAATGGATAGGGCTCACAGGGCTCTAAGACCAAAGCCTCCAGATCAAGCACCCCCAAGAGATGTAATTCTCAAGATGACACATTTCCAAGCCAAAGAAGACATCATGAAAGCTGCCAGACGAATTAAGGATATCAACTTCCAGAACTGCCACCTGCAAATATTCACAGATCTGGCCCCTCGTACTCTGCAAAGGCGAAAAGAAAACCAACATTTAACAACGCTTCTCAGAGCCAAAGGAATACCATACCGATGGGGCTTTCCGTGTTCTATTAACATCTCCCATGGCGGCAATAAGCTGTCATGTAAATCTTTGGACGATATACCAGAATTATGTATGGCACTAGGGATAGACCCCCCTCAACCAACAATATCAAGAGAAGATGAAGAATCAGAAGTGACACTCAAACCAGCGAGACCTCCTAAAGCACAATGGCAGCAGCATAAAATTAAAAGACCGAAGAAATCCCAAGATCTTGCACCTGTGGACAATCCAGGATGACGCTGATAGGACCTGAATGGGTGAGATAAATCCATTTTATCTATATGTTAAATTACCTTTTCCTTCCTTTCACTATGAACATTAGCATACTTTCATCTGTTGGACTCTCAAGTAAAGAGACTGAATATGTGTACATAAAGATTTGACACAGTTCTATATTAATAGTCGATAAACGACACAATGTCCTTGTAATTGTTCATAAATGTACTTATAAGATTTTTCTTTATTAGGGGCAAACTAATTTCCCCCTGAATTGTGACATGTTATGTCAAACCATTTGTTATTTGTTATTGTTTTTGTTTTTACTCATGTTATTGTTTTGGTTATTGTTTACACGGTTTCAGTTTGATTCAACACTGTTTACATTGATACTTTTGTTTACACTCTACCTACCCTTAATTAACAAACTCCAGGTATATGCACCTTCCACAACATTCTTAAATGGCTCTTACAGTCTCATGGATAGATTTAGCATTCAGACAGATATTGACCCATTAAACAGGTAATGGCTGACAAAACAACAATTGTATGTAGGACACAAAATGTAAGAGGGTTTAACATACCTCACAAAAGACGCATGGCATTCACTGACATTAAACATAGACAAGCAGACATCTTATTCTTACAGGAGACACACTACATAGCAGGACAAGAACCAGGATTTTTCACCTCCACATACACCAGACACTATCACAGCAGTCACCCATCCAAAAAAATCTCAGGAGTCAGTATCCTACTTCATAACTCATTACAGTTCCACGTCCAACAAACAGATGGGGACAGTGAGGGGAGATATTTAGCCCTGAGGGGATTACTTCAAGGGAAACCAATTACATTGGTCAATATTTATGCCCCTAACACGCACCAAGCTCCCTTCTTTCGCAAGATAACTAATAACATTTTAGCTTTTTACAAGGGGTCCCTCATTGTAGGCTGCGACTTAAACACCCCGCTGAACCCAATGTTGGATAGTTCTACTGCACAATCACTAGTGTCGAAAAAGTCACTTAAGTCCATTAGAGAGGACCTGACACTACTGGGAATCCATGATGTTTGGGGAGTCCAGCACCCGAATAATAAGAAATTTACCTATTACTCAGCACCACAGAACACTCACTCCCGTATAGATTACATATTCACAGACCATAACACTATCTCCTCAGTGACCTCATCTGACCTCACACCGACCAGCTGGTCTGACCACTCGGCAGTTGTGTGCCGGTTACACTGGTCCTCACTCCCTTTTAAACCATTTCAATGGCGATTTGACGACACTATACTTAAAGAACTACCACTATTACAACAAGTAGAGAAGTCGATAGTGGACTACTTTGAACACAACAGCAACCCAAGCATAAACCCATTCTCACTTTGGGAGGCTCATAAGTGTGTCATTAGGGGTGAAATGATAAAAATTAAAGCTTTGCAAAATAAAATTAATAGATCACAACAAGCAGACCTTACTGCTTCTTACCAAAGCGCAGAGAATTTATATAAGAACAATCTATGTGATGACTCCCTAAAATCAACAAGAGATCAGGCTAAGCAGAAACTTCAAGAATTTCTAGATTTAGCTGCACAGAAACAAGCACTAAAATTGCAACAGAAATTTTTTCTAGAGGGAAACAGGCCCGGGAAACTCTTAGTGAGAGCACTTAAAACCAAACAATCAGCCCACTACATTCCTATGTTACAAGACCCTTCTGGTAGATTAACAGTGGAGACTAAGAGGATGACAGAAATCTTCAGAGATTACTACACAATGTTATATAATTTGACGCCACACAGGAACACTAAGACACATTTTACTGACTGTTGCAAGTATTTGGACACAGTTACACTACCTAAACTGCCAACAGAAGATCTTAGCCCCTTTAACTCGGCAATAACAGCTGAAGAAATCACCAATGCTATAAACTCATTAAAACAGGGGAAAAGCCCCGGGACGGATGGCTTCACTAGCGGATATTACAAAAAATTCAAACATCTTTTGATCCCACATCTACTTTCAGTTTTTAATTATATAGATGAATCTCATGGCCTACCCTCCTCTATGCTTGAGGCAGTAGTTACACCAGGTAAAGACCCGACTATTGCATCAAACTACCGACCAATATCTCTCCTGAATATAGATATTAAGCTATATGCTAAAATTCTATCCACCAGAATTAATAAAGTACTCCCTTCGTTGATCCATCCAGATCAGGTGGGCTTCGTGCCGCAGAGAGAAGCTAAAGACAACACTGTAAAAATCTTGCACTTAATGCAATATGCAACTATACATGACATTCCCTTTATTTTACTTTCGACTGACGCTGAAAAAGCTTTTGACAGACTAGACTGGACCTTTTTAAAAGTTACTCTACAGAAATTTGGCTTCCCAGACAGTTTTATCCAAAAAATTCTAGCCCTTTATACTAACCCCACCGCCAAGATTAAAATTAATGGTACACTTTCCAACTCTTTCCCTATCCTAAATGGTACCAGACAAGGATGCCCTCTGTCACCCTTATTATTTGTTCTCTCAATGGAAGTTCTTGCTACTAAACTACGTGACAATCCAGCAATAACTGGACTTACTATAAACTCCACCCATCATAAATTGGCACTTTATGCAGACGACCTACTACTGACATTAACTCAACCGACTGTGGCTCTACCTGCGGCACGGAGCACACTGGAGGAGTTTGGCCTCCATTCTAATTATTTAGTTAATAAACATAAATCCGAATTACTCCCCATAAATTTAAACAAGACTGACATCCAAACACTCGGCTCACAGGTACCATATCAAATAAAGAGGTCCTCACTGAAGTATTTAGGTGTTCACCTCGCCAGTACTGTTCAACAACTATTTGAACTGAATTATGAACCACTCTTAAACTCCCTAACCAGAGATACATCTGCCTGGCTAAATAAAAATATATCCTGGTTGGGCAGGATAGGGGTAGCCAAAATGACCATCCTCCCCAAGATCCTCTACTTGTTCCAAACGGTCCCCATACCGCTTTCAGATACCTACCTTAACAAACTCCAGTCTGTGATGAACTCGTATATCTGGAAAAAGAAACCTCCTAGAATAGCTAGAACAACTCTTTATCTATCAAAAACATATGGGGGTTTGGGAGTACCAGACGTAGTTAAATATCGAACTGCTGTTTTTTTAAAGAGACTGATAGACTGGTGCACGACCCATAACAAACACGACAAGATTTGGTTGATGTTAGAACACAACTTGACCGGGTCCCCCCAACTCGGTGCATACTGTTGGCAACCGATTGGGAACCATCCAGCCTTGATCAAACTCTACCCTATAATACGAGAAACATTCAACATCTGGTCTCGGACTATAGCTGGAAACCCACATATCTCAACGGTCCCCTCCCCCCTGACGACTGTCTTGTCTAACCCAGACTTCCCAACAGGGATGTTAGTCACGCCTAAATCACAGAGCACCCTTGACAACCTCCTCCCACTGTATACACTATTAGAGGAGAACAAACTGATACCTAAACAACAATTAGTAGATCTAGGAATCACACAATTCACTGACTGGTTTAAATATCTACAACTTAAACACTTTGCACACACCCATAAACTCAAACATCACACGACAAGAGATCGCACCACTTTCGAAAAACTCTGCACTTCCAGCTCACCCCCAACTCATGCTATATCCACCTTATATCAAATCCTACTCACGCCATCAGACCCCAAACAAACTTCCACAATAATATCTTGGCATAGAGAACTTCCATACACTCTCTCCGAAGAAGAGTGGCTCGATATCTTTCGACATACCAGCAAATCCGCACATTCAGCCACTTTATTGGAAACCAATTACAAATTCTTGCTCCGGTGGTATCTCACTCCCCATAGATTAAAATATATATTCCCAGAAGCATCGGATAGATGCTGGAGGAAATGTTCAGGAGTAGGTACACCTTACCATATCTGGTGGGAATGCCCTAAGATTTCAAAATTTTGGATAGACATTAACCAAGAAATGAGCAGGTTATTAAATCTTGAGATTGCCTTAGACCCCTTGATATATTTATTTAATATCCTGCCCAAATTCCAGTTTAAGCAGTATGCATCTCTATTCCACTTAGCCATATGCAGTGCCAAACAAATAATCCTGAGGCTGTGGAAATCCGAGTCCACACCAACCCTATTAATGTGGAAAACACAAATGGAAACAAATCTATCCATGGAGAGATTCTTTTACTATAAAACTGGCAGATTGGAGTTCTATGCCGAGATGCTATATTTTTGGGAATCATACTACTATACAAAACAGAACTAAGTCTTTCTTGTAACGCTCCTCTCTATTGACAAATTACAAGGCTGTGCATGGGAAATTCCTCTCCAACAAGAAGACACACACCACCCAACTTCCCAACACACTATATACCTCTCTAGTCACATAAGTAACAGCCAGAACTGAGTGGTAGCCGAACACAGCAAGTAGACTGTACCAGAACTAAACTAACATAACTCCATTACCAACTACACATCTCAGACATAACCACCTAACTACCCAACTTTACCTCATGATCAGTGATGGCTTAGGAGTTGCATACAAGAAATTGCTATTGCATTATCGGTGTATGAGCATAGATCTCACTATATGTACCCCGACCAGATGAACTCTGCAAACTTATCGGAGAACCTTATGTGTAATCTACTTTGATTATTAGAGTTTAAATATATTAAATATTGTTGTCGAAATGTGTGAAATAAGATTTTAGCATTATAGAATCAGGTCCTACCTTTTATAGAATCGCCTCAGGTGAACACGCAATTTTTCATATGGACTTTCAGAATTTGGACTGTTAAAAAACCCTACCATGCAATATGCTAAAGAACCTACCATGTAATATGTTTTGACCATTGGAGTGTAATAATTATTGTTTGAAACTGTTTTATTGTCATGAATATTTTGATACAAATAAAAGATTAAACTAAAAATATAATTTATGCTTACCTGATAAATTCATTTCTCCTGTAGTGTAGTCAGTCCACTGGTCATCCATTACTTATGGGATTATAACTCCTCCCTAACAGGAAGTGCAAGAGGATCACCCAAGCAGAGCTGCTATATAGCTCCTCCCCTCTACGTCATATCCAGTCATTCGACCGAAACCATACGAGAAAGGAGAAACTATAGGGTGCAGTGGTGACTGGAGTTTAATTAAAATTTAGACCTGCCGTAAAAACAGGGCGGGCCATGGACTGACTACAGTACAGGAGAAATTAATTTATCATGTAAGCATAAATCATATTTTCTCCTGTTAAGTGTAGTCAGTCCACGGGTCATCCATTACTTATGGGATACCAATACCAAAGCTAAAAGTACACGGATGACGGGAGGGACAGGCAGGATCTTTACACGGAAGGAACCACTGCCTGTAGAACCTTTCTCCCAAAAACAGCCTCCGAAGAAGCAAAAGTGTCAAATTTGTAAAATTTTGAAAAAGTGTGAAGTGAAGACCAAGTTGCAGCCTTGCAAATCTGTTCAACAGAGGCCTCATTCTTAAAGGCCCAAGTGGAAGCCACAGCTCTAGTAGAATGAGCTGTAATCCTTTCAGGAGGCTGCTGTCCAGCAGTCTCATAGGCTAAACGTATTATGCTACGAAGCCAAAAAGAGAGAGAGGTAGCCAAAGCTTTTTGACCTCTCCTCTGTCCAGAATAAACGACAAACAGGGAAGAAGTTTGACGAAAATCTTTAGTTGCCTGCAAATAAAATTTCAGGGCACGGACGACGTCCAGATTGTGCAAAAGTCGTTCCTTCTTTGAAGGGGGGTTAGGGCACAATGATGGAACAACAATCTCTTGATTGATATTCTTGTTAGTGACTACCTTAGGTAAGAACCCAGGTTTAGTACGCAGAACTACCTTGTCTGAATGAAAAATCAGATAAGGAGAATCACAATGTAAGGCCGATAACTCAGACTCTTCAAGCCGAGGAAATAGCCATTAAAAAGAGAACTTTCCAAGATAACAGCTTGATATCGATGGAATGAAGGGGTTCAAACGGAACACCTTGCAGAACGTTAAGAACTAAGTTTAAGCTCCACGGCGGAGCAACAGTCTTAAACACAGGCTTAATCCTAGCCAAAGCCTGACAAAAAGCCTGAACGTCTGGAACTTCTGCCAGACGTTTGTGTAAAAGGATAGACAGAGCTGAAATCTGTCCCTTTAACGAACTAGCAGATAAACCCTTTTCTAAACCCTCTTGTAGAAAAGACAATATCTTAGGAATCCTAACCTTACTCCATGAGTAACTCTTGGATTCGCACCAATATAAGTATTTACGCCATATTTTATGGTAAATTTTCCTGGTAACAGGTTTCCTAGCCTGTATTAAGGTATCAATCACTGACTCCGAGAATCCACGCTTTGATAGAATCAAGCGTTCAATCTCCATGCAGTCAGCCTCAGAGAAATTAGATTTGGATGTTTGAAAGGACCCTGAATCAGAAGGTCCTGTCTCAGAGGCAGAGACCATGGTGGACAGGACGACATGTCCACTAGATCTGCATACCAGGTCCTGCGTGGCCACGCAGGCGATATTAGAATCACCGATGCTCTCTCCTGTTTGATCCTGGCAATCAATCGAGGAAGCATCGGGAAGGGTGGAAACACATAAGCCATGTTGAAGACCCAAGGTGCTGTCAGAGCATCTATCAGCACCGCTCCTGGGTCCCTGGACCTGGATCCGTAACAAGGAAGCTTGGCGTTCTGGCGAGACGCCATGAGATCCAGATCTGGTTTGCCTCAATGATGAAGCAGTTGGGCAAACACCTCCGGATGAAGTTCCCACTCCCCCGGATGAAAGGTCTGGCGACTTAGAAAATCCGCCTCCCAGTTCTCCACGCCTGGGATGTGGATCGCTGACAGGTGGCAAGAGTGAGACTCTGCCCAGCGAATTATCTTTGAGACTTCCATCATCGCTAGGGAACTCCTTGTTCCTCCTTGATGGTTGATGTAAGCCACAGTCGTGATGTTGTCCGACTGAAACCTGATGAACCTCAGAGTTGCTAACTGAGGCCAAGCCAGAAGAGCATTGAAAATTGCTCTTAATTCCAGAATGTTTATTGGAAGGAGTCTCTCCTCCTGAGTCCATGATCCCTGAGCCTTCAGGGAATTCCAGACTGCGCACCAACCTAGAAGGCTGGCGTCTGTTGTTACAATCGTCCAATCTGGCCTGCGGAAGGGCATCCCCTTGGACAGATGTGGCAGAGAAAGCCACCATAGAAGAGAATCTCTGGTCTCTTGATCCAGATTTAGCAGAGGGGACAAATCTGAGTAATCCCCATTCCACTGACTTAGCATGCACAATTGCAGCGGTCTGAGATGCAGGCGCGCAAATGGTACTATGTCCATTGCCACTACCATTAAGCCGATTACCTCCATGCACTGTGCCACTGACGGGTGTTGAATGGAATGGACACGGCAAGCATTTAGAAGTTTTGATAACCTGTCCTCCGTCAGGTAAATTTTCATTTCTACAGAATCTATAAGAGTCCCTAGAAAGGGAACTCTTGTGAGTGGCAATAGAGAACTCTTTTCTACGTTCACCTTCCACCCATGCGACCTTAGAAATGCCAGAACTAACTCTGTATGAGACTTGGCAGTTTGGAAACTTGACGCTTGTATCAGAATGTCGTCTAGGTACGGAGCTACCGCTATGCCTTGCGGTCTTAGTACCGCCAGAAGAGAGCCCAGAACCTTTGTAAAGATTCTTGGAGCCGTAGCTAACCCGAAGGGAAGAGCTACAAACTGGTAATGCCTGTTTAGGAAGGCAAATCTTAGATACCGGTAATGATCCTTGTGAATCGGTATGTGAAGGTAGGCATCCTTTAAATCCACTGTGGTCATGTACTGACCCTCTTGGATCATGGGTAAGATGGTTCGAATAGTTTCCATTTTGAACGATGGAACTCTTAGGAATTTGTTTAGGATCTTTAAGTCCAAGATTGGTCTGAAGGTTCCCTCTTTTTTGGGAACCACAAACAGATTTGAATAGAATCCTTGCCCGTGTTCCGACCGCGGAACTGGGTGGATCACTCCCATTAGTAAGAGGTCTTGTACACAGCGTAGAAACGCCTCTTTCTTTATCTGGTTTGCTGATAACCTTGAAAGATGAAATCTCCATTGTGGAGGAGAAGCTTTGAAGTCCAGAAGATATCCCTGAGATATGATTTCCAACGCCCAGGGATCCTGGACATCTCTTGCCCAAGCCTGGGCAAAGAGAGAAAGTCTGCCCCACACTATATCCGTTCCGGATCGGGGGCCCTCACTTCATGCTGTCTTAGGGGCAGCAGCAAGTTTTCTGGCCTGCTTGCCCATGTTCCAGGACTGGTTAGGTTTCCAGCCCTGTCTGTAGCGAGCAACAGTTCCTTCCTGTCTTGGAGCGGAGGAAGTTGATGCTGCTCCTGCCTTGAAATTACGAAAGGCACGAAAATTAGACTGTTTAGCCTTTGGTTTGGCCCTGTCTTGAGGCAGGGCATGGCCCTTACCTCCAGTAATGTCAGCGATCATTTCTTTCAAGCCAGGCCCGAATAATATCTGCCCTTTGAAAGGAATATTAAGCAATTTAGATTTAGAAGTCACATCAGCTGACCAGGATTTAAGCCACAGCGCTCTGCGCGCTTGAATGGCGAATCCGGAGTTCTTAGCCGTAAGTTTGCATCAGAAATAAATGAATTAGATAGCTTAAGGGCTTTAAGCTTGTTCATAATCTCATCCAATGGAGCTGTGCTAAGGGTCTCTTCCAGAGACTCAAACCAGAATGCCGCCGCAGCAGTGACAGGCGCAATGCATGCAAGGGGTTGTAATATAAAACCTTGCTGAACAAACATTTTCTTAAGGTAACCCTCTAACTTTTTATCCATTGGATCTGAAAAAGCACAGCTATCCTCCACCGGGATAGTGGTGCGCTAAGCCAGAGTAGAAACTGCTCCCTCCACCTTAGGGACCGTCTGCCATAGGTCCCGTGTGGTGGCGTCTATTGGAAACATTTTTCTAAATATAGGAGGGGGTGAAAAGGGCACACCGGCTCTATCCCACTCCTTGTTAACAATTTCTGTAAGCCTTTTAGGTATAGGAAAAACGTCAGTACACGCCGGTACCGCAAAATATTTATCCAGCCTACATACTTTCTCTGGAATTACAACCGTGTTACAATCATTCAGAGCCGCTAATACCTCCCCTAGTAATACACGGAGGTTCTCAAGCTTAAATTTAAAATTTGAAATCTCTGAATCCAGTTTACTTGGATCAGATCCGTCACCCACAGAATGAAGCTCTCCGTCCTCATGTTCTGCAAATTGTGACGCAGTATCAGACATGGCTCTACTATTATCAGCGCACTCTGTTCTTACCCCAGAGTGATCGCGTTTACCTCTTAATTCTGGCAATTTAGATAGTACTTCAGTCATAACATTAGCCATGTCTTGCAAAGTGATTTGTATGGGCCGCCCTGATGTACTTGGCGCCACAATATCACGCACCTCCTGAGCGGGAGGCGAAGGTACTGACACGTGAGGAGAGTTAGTCGGCATAACTTCCCCCTCATTGGTGATATTTTTTTAACATATAAAGTTTGACTTTTATTCAAAGTAACATCTATACATTGAGTGCACAAATTTCTATTGGGCTCCACATTGGCCTTTAAACATAGTGAACAAACAGATTCATCTGTGTCAGACATGTTTAAACAGACTAGCAATAACACTAGCAAGCTTGGAAAAAACCTTTTAAATAAATTTACAAGCTCTATAAAAAACGCTACTGCGCCTTTAAGAAACAAAAAAATGTGACACAGTTGAATTAACAATGAACCAAATATGTTAAAACAACCAAATTTTAACAGAAAATGTATAAAGTTAGCAGAGGATTGCACCCACCAGCAAAAGGATGATTAACCCCTTAATACCCAAAACGGATAACAGTTGAAATAATAAACGTTTTTATCACAGTCAAACAAACTGTCACAGGTCTGCTGTGACTGATTACCTCCCTCAAAACTAGTTTTGGAGACCCCTGGGCTCTGTAGAGACGTCCTGGATCATGGAGGAAGAAATAGGAAGACTGTGACTAAATTTTTACTGCGCAATAAAGCGCTAAAATAGGCCCCTCCCACTCATATTACAACAGTGGGGAAGCTCAGTAAACTGTTTTTATGCAGAAAAAAACGACAGCCATGTGGTAAAAATCATGCCCATAAAGTTTTATCACCAAGTACCTCAGAAAAAACGATTAACATGCCAGTAAACGTTTTAAAATTGAAAATTATGAAGTGTTATTAATAAGCCTGCTGCTAGTCGCTTTCACTGCAGTGCAGGCTCAAATATTACTTTAATATTGACAGTATTTTCTTAGTGAAATTCCATTCCCCAGAAATACCTCAGAGTATACATACATACATATCAGCCTACCAGTCGCTACTACTGCATTTAAGGCTGCACTTACATTACATTGGTATTAGCAGTATTTTCTCAGTCAATTCCATTCCTTAGAAAATAATTTACTGCACATACCTCCTTGCAGGTGGGCCCTGCATGCTATCCCCTGTTCTGAAGTTACCTCACTCCTCAGAATGGCCGAGAACAGCAAGTGGATCTTAGTTACGACCGCTAAGATCATAGAAAACTCAGGCAGATTCTTCTTCTAATGCTGCCTGAGAACAAACAACACACTCCGGTGCCGTTTAAAATAAACTTTTGATTGAAGAAATAAAAACTAAGTTTAACACACCACAGTCCTCTCACACGTCCTATCTTTAGTTAGGTGCAAGAGAATGACTGGATATGACGTAGAGGGGAGGAGCTATATAGCAGCTCTGCTTGGGTGATCCTCTTGCACTTCCTGTTAGGGAGGAGTTATAATCCCATAAGTAATGGATGACCCGTGGACTGACTACACTTAACAGGAGAAAGGGCCCATATCTTTAGTGTAAGGAAACTAACATACAAGACTATATCTCAACCCATCAGGTGTTAAGAGGAAGTAAGCCTACAAATATATCAATCTTGCTCGTTAGTTATAGAGATGGTTTAGGACTGTATTAACAAAGTAACTATAATAAAATTAGACAGCCTGAAACACTGCAATTTAAGAGTAAAAATATGACTCTCAAACTCTAGCCAACGAGGAAAAATTGTGGTGGCAGTTCAAATATAAAGTAAGTGATATCTCTTTACCTCGATCTCTAGGTAGGTTTATTGACCCATTATGTGAATTGCATGCCTTGTAGAATGGTTATCCAGGTCTAAGGTCCCATGGAGAACAAGGAGACTTCAAGGAGGATCCTATGTCTAGCCTACACCAAATTGAATGGGGAGTTGCACATAACTCTCTAGGACATCAGCACCTCTTCTTTTTGTAGGACTGGTAGAGGCCGCTAGCACCCTAATAGGGTTTCCAAGGTAAATCACAGCATAGCCACAACCTAATACTGTTGTACTCTTATATCCCCAGGACCAATTCGACTTAACCAGTTGACTAGTGGACACAGTTTTTTGTGCCCTGGCAAACAGCGTGGGGATGTGGGGCAAATATTGAAGGTTAGTCTCTAAAGCGATCACTTTACAGAGCCCGACTCCCATTGTTTCTAATGCAGCCAGACTCAGGCAAAGTCATGAGGTCGACTTTCCTCTAGTAATCCCATAGAAATATGAATCCCAAGCTCTGAGATCCCAGGTACGGCTAACGAACATTTATGGGACACTAGCACTCCATCAGCAGCTGTGCAATAAGCAAAGGCAGAGACAATCACGGCTTCTCTCTTTGGTAAGGTTCCCAAAATGATCCACTATATTGTTGCATAGATCGGTGAGTATTGAATTAATCTTAGTCTCCATTTTCGAGCTGAGGAGGAAATTAGTCCTTAACACTCCAGTACATTGCCACAAGGTAGACACATCCTACACTTCTCCACTACTGGTGCTCTGTGAGGTTAGTGCGGCCTGGGTAACATGCAGTGGGATTCTGCAATGTCTTTGTTTCTCACAGTGGGTGGAGTAGGCACATCAACAAGTATAAGCTCCATACATCTCCAAAATATTAAAGAGGCGCAATAGTTCTACTTTCAGGGAAGCTTTCTGTGATCACACGCTTACTCTATCAGGTCACCACGTGTGCAGGAAGATGGCTGCTCCTCTAAGATCTCGACAAGGATCACCACAAAAGTTTGTGGAGTTGCTTTTCTCATGGATTCTCTGTTTCTCATAGTGTCTAATGGGTCATTAGCCGCTTTTGGCTACAAATTAGGCTGAATTGAACAGTCAAACAGACAGTTATTTGTAATATATAGCCGGAGCTATTGTAGTGTGCGACGGTTCAGAGCTTGCTCCGCCCCCCCTCCCTTCTTAGACCTTATAACGGTAATAAGGCATGTGGAACATAATTGAGTGGGTGGGAAAACCACAGCCTCCTCACAAAATAAACAGGTATGATTTAGTACAGAAGAAGTACCTTCTACCATGTCAGAGTCCTCCATAGCGCAGTTTATACCCACAGGAGGACACAAATAAAAAACATTTTTTATTATAGAAAACTGCACCTTTATACTCCCAATGGCTGGGGAACTTACCACCTCCTAGACCCTGACAGTTAACAGAGGAAATGCTCTCCTCAGGTTGAAGTCTCAGCCGGAATGGAGGAAATTAACATAAACCATATGCTATGAAAAGTACAGCAAGTTAATAGGAGCTGTGCAACACTTTCAAAAACGAAAGTGAAACCTGTTTGTTCCAGCCAAAAATATGAGCCCAGAAAATAAAATTACAATAAGCACCATGTAAATAATTAATACACTGATTAATTAACCCCAACCGTTCAAAAAACCCTCCTCAGAGGATATTAACCCTGGATCCAATCAAGGTAATAAAGGAGCCACACTGTGAACCTGTTATAGCGTTTTATGTGTAAAAAAATTAAACAATCTTACCTCCAGGATCCATGCTGTGGAACAGAACACAGCCTCTTAAGTGTGACAGTCTTATAGCAGTGCTCCTGACATGGACTTGAGTGAGAGAAAGCAGGCAATGAAACTCTTCAACACTGATGGCTTAGGAGCTGTTAGCAGTAGTCTGGATGGTTTCACAGAAAACATTTCACTGTATCTAACTTTCATCAAAACTCTCACTGAGAGGTTGACATGACTACTTAAAACTCCAGTCCTATCTCAAAGGGAAGATACTATTTTTTTAGGACTCTCCGAATCTTCTGACACTTCTATGCCACCTCCTATCGTGACGAAATGCAAAGAATGACTGGGGTAATGAGGAAGTGGGAGGGATATTTAAGCCTTTGGCTGGGGTGTCTTTGCAGCCTCCTGGTGGCCATATTCCCAACAGTAAGGAATTAAGCCGTGGACTCTCCCTATCTTAGGAAGGAAAAGTAGTCTGTAAAACTGCCTTATCCTGACAAAAAACAAATACAAAATTAGTTTTTTTTAGCACACCTTACAAAAAGTTTAAATCAACATCTGGGAGTGCTGCCAATATGACCCAGTAATTACACAAACAAAGAGGTATCAGCGCACAAAAAACAAGATAGGAAGGATCACAAGAAATAGCAGATAACTCTGAAACTCTTCTAGCAGAAGAGATAGCCAAAAGGAATAAAACCTTCCAATAAAGCAGTTAAATAACTACTTATGCAGAGGTTCAAAGGGAGGAGACTGCAAAACCATTAACACCAGGTTAAGATTCCATGGAGGAGACATTGGCTTGATCACAGGCTTAAAGGAACAGTATACTCTCATTTTCATATAACTGCATGTAATAGACACTACTAAAAAGAAAAAGATGCATAGATACCCATAAACAAATCCAGTATAAAACTGTTTAAAAACTTACTTAGAAGCTCTTAGTTTAGCTCTGTTGAAAATGTAGCTGGAAAGCTCACTGCAAGTGGGAAATAAGACCCTCCCCCCTCTTTTGCATATGAAAAGACCCTTTACACAAACAGGAGCAAGCTGGAGAAGGTAGCTGACAGTATTCACATAAACTTTGGGGCTTGGTTAGGAGTCTGAAAATCAGAGCAATGCTATTTAAAAATATGCAAAACTATACATTTAAAAATAAACTTTATGGGCTTTATAAATAGATCATCTACAAACCATTTATGCAAAGAAAAAATGAGTGTATAATGTCCCTTTAAAACGGATCAAAGTGAGAACAAACCATGAGTATCAGGAAGATTAGCAATCATACTATGAAACAAAACTTAAAGAGCATAAATCTGCTCCTTCAAAGAACTGGCAGATAGGCCCTTATCCAGACTATCCTTTAAAGTGCCAATAAACTTTAAAAAATAAAATTTCATATTTCAAATTTATTTATGCAACTAGTTATATTACGTAACCTATAAAAAAATAAACATTACTTTTATCATTTTGTATAACTTACATTACTATGCATGAGCAGTTAAGCATCCGGCATCAGTCCTCCTTCCTAATCCGCACCTTATTACGGCGTGTTTTATGAACAATTGTGAGGCCCTCATGACGACGCAATCATGCCTCAATTACCTCCCATCTAAGCTCACACACTTAAGAAGCTTGACTGCCTGCCCGCTTTATTTCTGTACCATTGCATGAGAGCTTCCCGAGCATGCGTAACAGGTCCCTTCTGCAGCTCTTTATAAACCTCTAGAGACACTCTCCTGTAGTAACAATTTATGCAATTTTTACAGATATAATATAAATTTATACACATTTTAATACAATTGTTTGTAAGAAATACATAGGGCATATTTCAAATTGTAAAGTTTTTCTCCAGGTTTACCTTCCCTTTAAGAACTGCAAAATTCTAGGAATTCTTTAAAAGGTAAAAAATGATCTATACCCCAAGAAATACAGGCCTTCCAGACCTTATGATAAATCTTCCTAGTTACAAGCCTGAATGAATGTTTCAATCACTGAATCAGAGAACCCTCTATGTCTAAGGACTAAATGTTAAATTTCCATGCCATCAAGTTCAGAGACTTGAGATCCGGACCTTGAGACAAAAGATCTGACCACAGAGGACGATTCCACTGAGGGCAGCTGGAAATCTGAACTAGATCTGCCTACCAAATCCTGTGACGCCAAGCTGGGGCAATAAGGATTACTAAAGATTTCTCTTGGAGGTCACTCTGGGAAGGAGTACCAGAGGAGGTAGCAGAGGAGGTAGATGAGCAAGCTATTAGAGCATCCAAAAACTCTGCTTGAGGGTCCCTGGTCCTTGCAAAGTAACTGGGAAAGTTGATGTTCAAACGAGAAGCCATCAGACCTATCTTTGGGAGACCCCAAAGACCCATAATCTGAATGGACACATCCTTGGGAAGAGACCAGTCCCATGGATGTAGAGACTGACGACTGAGAAAGTCTGCCTCCTAGTTCACTCCTGGAATATAAATAGATACGACATAGGAATGGATATCCACCCATGAGTGAATTCGAGACACTTTCTTCATAGCTAGGGAACAATGAGTTCCACTCTGATGGTTGACATAAGCCACTGCTGAAGTGGTGTCTTTGTCTGTTCCTGTAATGCAACAATAAAACTTAAGATTATTTGCAAGGAGGACTGTCGTGCTGCTTTTTTCATAAGCCACTGCTGGGACATTGTCTGTTAGGAAAAAGAGATGAGACTCCCTTTTCAACAGAGGCCAAGCCAGTAGAGCTTTAAGACATCTGAAATATTTATTGGCAACATTGCCTCCTGAGGATCCTAACTCTGTGTTCTCAGATACCCCCAAACAGATCCCTAACTTCAAAGAATTGCATCTGAAGTGATAACACTACAAGCAGGATGAGCAAAATAAGCCCCTGAATAATTAACTGATGATCCAGCCACCAAGTCAAAGACTGACTTGTACTGGGTTTAAGAAAAATCTTTTGAGATAGAATATGCCGAAGGTGTCTCATGGAGACAATCTATTTGAAACACCAAAAAAGTTACCTTTGTTTCAGGAACCAACACTTTGGAAAATTGAACCTCCAACCATGTTATTGGAGAAACAGTCTGTTGGCATGAGATTCTGCTAAAGGTAGCTTTAAGCAAGATATCGTCCAGGTAGGGAAACACTGCAATTCCCTGTTCAGACACTAAAGGGCAACTAGAACTTTTGGAAAAATTATTGGAGCCATAGCAAGACCAAATGGTAGAGCAACAAACTGAAAAGGTTTGTACAGAAAGGCAAACCTCAGAAACTGGTAATGTTCCCTGTGTATTGGAACATTAAGATAAGTATTCTTTAAAACAAACAAAAGGCAGAATAGTCTAATTAGTTTCCATTTTGAAAGAAGGGGCTCTTAAAAATGTGTTCAGAGCTTTCAGATCCAGGACTGGTCTGAAAGTACCTTCCTTTTTTTGGAACAACGAGGAGAGATGAATAAAATTCAATCCCCTGTTCATGCAAAGCAACTGGTACAATCACTCCCATAGTTTCCATATCTGAAAAAGACTGAAAAAAGCTTGAGGCGTTAAGAGATTTCTTTGAACATTGGACAGAAAAAAAACTTCCTTTGGGAAGCCTTGTTCTGAAACCTATATTCAGAACCCAGGGATCTGGACAGACTGAAACCAAGACTCCTAAAAAACATAATTTATGTAAGAACTTACCTGATAAATTAATTTCTTTCATATTGGCAAGAGTCCATGAGCTAGTGACTTATGGAATATACAATCCTACCAGGAGGAGCAAAGCTTCCCAAACCTAAAAATGCCTATAAATACACCCCTCACCACACCCACAATTCAGTTTAACGAATAGCCAAGTAGTGGGGAGAAAAAAATGAGTAAAAAAAGCATACAAAAAGATGAACTGGAAATAAAATTGTGCTTTTTACACAAAAAACTGAATTTATGCTTACCTGATAAATTACTTTCTCCAACGGTGTGTCCGGTCCACGGCGTCATCCTTACTTGTGGGATATTCTCTTCCCCAACAGGAAATGGCAAAGAGCCCAGCAAAGCTGGTCACATGATCCCTCCTAGGCTCCGCCTACCCCAGTCATTCGACCGACGTAAAGGAGGAATATGCATAGGAGAAATCATATGATACCGTGGTGACTGTAGTTAGAGAAAATAATTCATCAGACCTGATTAAAAAAACCAGGGCGGGCCATGGACCGGACACACCGTTGGAGAAAGTAATTTATCAGGTAAGCATAAATTCTGTTTTCTCCAACATAGGTGTGTCCGGTCCACGGCGTCATCCTTACTTGTGGGAACCAATACCAAAGCTTTAGGACACGGATGATGGGAGGGAGCAAATCAGGTCACCTAGATGGAAGGCACCACGGCTTGCAAAACCTTTCTCCCAAAAATAGCCTCAGAAGAAGCAAAAGTATCAAATTTGTAAAATTTGGTAAAAGTGTGCAGTGAAGACCAAGTCGCTGCCTTACATATCTGATCAACAGAAGCCTCATTCTTGAAGGCCCATGTGGAAGCCACAGCCCTAGTGGAGTGAGCTGTGATTCTTTCAGGAGGCTGCCGTCCGGCAGTCTCATAAGCCAATCGGATGATGCTTTTAAGCCAAAAAGAGAGAGAGGTAGAAGTTGCTTTTTGACCTCTCCTTTTACCAGAATAAACAACAAACAAAGAAGATGTTTGTCTGAAATCCTTTGTAGCCTCTAAATAGAATTTTAGAGCACGAACTACATCCAAATTGTGTAACAAACGTTCCTTCTTTGAAACTGGATTCGGACACAAAGAAGGCACAACTATCTCCTGGTTAATGTTTTTGTTAGAAACAACTTTCGGAAGAAAACCAGGTTTAGTACGCAAAACCAAAAACAAAAACAAAACTTTCCAAGATAGTAACTTAATATCTACGGAATGTAAGGGTTCAAACGGAACCCCTTGAAGAACTGAAAGAACTAAATTGAGACTCCAAGGAGGAGTCAAAGGTTTGTAAACAGGCTTGATTCTAACCAGAGCCTGAACAAAAGCTTGAACATCTGGCACAGCCGCAAGTTTTTTGTGAAGTAAAACAGATAAAGCAGAAAACTGTCCCTTCAAAGAACTTGCAGATAATCCTTTCTCCAAACCCTCCTGTAGAAAGGATAGAATCTTAGGAATTTTTATCTTGTTCCATGGGAATCCTTTAGATTCACACTAACAAATAAATTTTTTCCATATTTTATGGTAAATTTTCCTAGTTACAGGCTTTCTAGCCTGAACAAGAGTATCAATGACAGAATCTGAAAACCCACGCTTTGATAAAATCAAGCGTTCAATCTCCAAGCAGTCAGTTGGAGTGAAGCCAGATTCGGATGTTCAAATGGACCTTGAACAAGAAGGTCCTGTCTCAAAGGTAGCTTCCATGGTGGAGCCGATGACATATTCACCAGGTCTGCATACCAAGTTCTGCGTGGCCACGCAGGAGCTATCAAGATCACCGAAGCCCTCTCCTGATTGATCCTGGCTACCAGCCTGGGAATGAGAGGGAACGGTGGGAATACATAAGCTAGGTTGAAGGTCCAAGGCGCTATCAGTGCATCTACTAGAGTCGCCCTGGGATCCCTGGATCTGGACCCATAGCAAGGAACCTTGAAGTTCTGACGAGACGCCATCAGGTCCATGTCTGGAATGCCCCATAATTGAGTTATTTGGGCAAAGATTTCCGGATGGAGTTCCCACTCCCCCGGATGGAAAGTATGACGACTCAGAAAATCCGCTTCCCAATTTTCCACTCCTGGGATGTGGATTGCAGACAAGTGGCAGGAGTGATTCTCCGCCCATTGAATTATTTTGGTCACTTCCTCCATCACCAGGGAACTCCTTGTTCCCCCCTGATGGTTGATATATGCAACAGTCGTCATGTTGTCTGATTGAAACCTTATGAATTTGGCCTTTGCTAGTTGAGGCCAAGCTTTGAGAGCATTGAATATCGCTCGCAGTTCCAGAATGTTTATCGGGAGAAGAGATTCTTCCCGAGACCATAGACCCTGAGCTTTCAGGGGTTCCCAGACCGCGCCACAATAGCAAAACCTGAATTTTTCGCCGCTAATCTAGCTAATTGCAAAGTGGCGTCTAAGATAAAAGAGTTAGCCAATTTAAGTGCTTGAACTCTGTCCATAACCTCCTCATACGAAGAGTCATTATTGAGCGACTTTTCTAGTTCTTCGAACCAGAAACACGCTGCTGTAGTGACAGGAACAATGCATGAAATTGGTTGTAGAAGGTAACCTTGCTGAACAAACATCTTTTTAAGCAACCCCTCTAATTTTTTATCCATAGGATCTTTGAAAGCACAACTATCTTCTATAGGGATAGTAGTGCGTTTGTTTAGAGTAGAAACCGCCCCCTCGACCTTGGGGACTGTCTGCCATAGGAAATAATTTTTTAAATATAGGGGGAGGAACAAAAGGTATGCCGGGCCTTTCCCATTCCTTATTTACAATGTCCGCCACCCGCTTGGGTATAGGAAAAGCATCGGGGGGCACCGGGACCTCTAGGAACTTGTCCATCTTACATAACTTCTCTGGAATTACCAAATTGTCACAATCATCCAGAGTAGATAACACCTCCTTAAGCAGAGCACGGAGATGTTCTAATTTAAATTTAAAAGTAATAACATCAGGTTCAGCTTGTTGAGAAATTTTTCCTGAATCTGAATTTATGCTTACCTGATAAATTACTTTCTCTTGCAGTGTATCCAGTCCACGGATTCATCCTTTACTTGTGGGACATTCTCATTCCCTACAGGAAGTGGCAAAGAGAGCACACAGCAGAGCTGCCCATATAGCTCCCCCTCTAGCTCCACCCCCCAGTCATTCGATCAAAGGTTAGGAAGAAAAAGGAGAAACCATAGGGTGCAGTGGTGACTGTAGTTTAAACAAAAATGTTTTACCTGACTTAAATGCCAGGACGGGCCGTGGACTGGATACACCGCAAGAGAAAGTAATTTATCAGGTAAGCATAAAACATAATTTATGTAAGAACTTACCTGATAAATTCATTTCTTTCATATTAGCAAGAGTCCATGAGCTAGTGACGTATGGGATATACATTCCTACCAGGAGGGGCAAAGTTTCACAAACCTCAAAATGCCTATAAATACACCCCTCACCACACCCACAAATCAGTTTAACGAATAGCCAAGAAGTGGGGTGATAAGAAAAAAGTGTGAAAGCATAAAAAATAAGGAATTGGAATAATTGTGCTTTATACAAAAAAATCATAACCACCACAAAAAAGGGTGGGCCTCATGGACTCTTGCTAATATGAAAGAAATGAATTTATCAGGTAAGTTCTTACATAAATTATGTTTTCTTTCATGTAATTAGCAAGAGTCCATGAGCTAGTGACGTATGGGATAATGAATACCCAAGATGTGGATCTTCCACGCAAGAGTCACTAGAGAGGGAGGGATAAAATAAAGACAGCCAATTCCACTGAAAAATAATCCACACCCAAAACAAAGTCTTAATCTTATAATGAAAAAAACTGAAATTATAAGCAGAAGAATCAAACTGAAACAGCTGCCTGAAGTACTTTTCTACCAAAGACTGCTTCTGAAGAAGAAAACACATCAAAATGGTAGAATTTAGTAAAAGTATGCAAAGAAGAGCAAGTTGCTGCTTTGCAAATCTGATCAACCGAAGCTTCATTCCTAAATGCCCAGGAAGTAGAGACTGACCTAGTCGAATGAGCTGTAATCCTTTGAGGCGGAGTTCTACCCGACTCAACATAAGCATGATGAATCAAAGACTTTAACCACGATGCCAAAGAAATGGCAGAAGCCTTCTGACCTTTCCTAGAACCAGAAAAGATAACAGACTAGAAGTCTTTCGGAAATCTTTAGTAGCTTCAACATAATATTTCAAAGCTCTAACTACATCCAAAGAATGCAACAATCTTTCCTTAGAGTTCTTAGGATTAGGACACAATGAAGGAACTACAATTTCTCTACTAATGTTGTTAGAATTCACAACCTTAGGTAAAAATTTAAATGAAGTTCGCAAAACCGCCTTATCCTGATGAAAAATCAGAAAAGGAGACTCACAAGAAAGAGCAGATAATTCAGAAACTCTTCTAGCAGAAGAGATGGCCAAAAGAAACAAAACTTTCCAAGAAAGTAATTTAATATCCAGCGAATGCATAGGTTCAAACGGAGGAGCTTGAAGAGCCCCCAGAACCAAATTCAAACTCCAAGGAGGAGAAATTGACTTAATGACAGGTTTTATACGAACCAAAGCCTGTACAAAACAATGAATATCAGGAAGATTAGCAATCTTTCTGTGAAAAAGAACAGAGAGCAGAGATTTGTCCTTTCAAGGAACTTGCAGACAAACCTTTATCCAAACCATCCTGAAGAAACTGTAAAATTCTAGGAATTCTGAAAGAATGCCAGGAAAAATGATGAGAAGAACACCAAGAAATGTAAGTCTTCCAGACTCGATAATATATCTTCCTAAATACAGATTTACGAGCCTGTAACATAGTATTAATTACGGAGTCAGAGAAACCTCTATGACTGAGAATCAAGCGTTCAATCTCCATATCATCAAATTTAAGGATTTGAGATCCTGATGGAAAAAAGGACCTTGCGATAGAAGGTCTGGTCTTAACGGAAGAGTCCACGGTTGGCAAGTAGCCACCCGGACAAGATCCGCATACCAAAACCTGTGAGGCCATGCTGGAGCCACCAGCAGAACAGACGAACACTCCTTTAGAATCTTGGAAATCACTTTTGGAAGAAGAACTAGAGGCGGAAAGATATAGGCAGGATGATACTTCCAAGGAAGTGACAATGCATCCACTGCTTCCGCCTGAGGATCCCTGGATCTGGACAGATACCTGGGAAGCTTCTTGTTTATATGAGAAGCCATCAGATCAATTTCTGGAAGTCCCCACATTTGAACAATCTGAAGAAATACCTCTGGGTGAAGAGACCACTCGCCCGGATGTAACGTCTGGCGACTGAGATAATCCGCTTCCCAATTGTCTATACCTGGGATATGAACCGCAGAAATTAGACAGGAGCTGGATTCCGCCCAAACAAGTATTCGAGATACTTCTTTCATAGCCAGAGGACTGTGAGTCCCTCCTTGATGATTGACATATGCCACGGTTGTGACATTGTCCGTCTGAAAACAAATGAATGACTCTCTCTTTAGAAGAGGCCACGACTGAAGAGCTCTGAAAATCGCATGGAGTTCCAAAATGTTGATTGGTAATCTCGCCTCCTGAGATTCCCAAACCCCTTGTGCTGTCAGAGACCCCTATACAGCTCCCCAACCTGTCAGACTTGCATCTGTTGAGATCACAGTCCAGGTCGGAAGAACAAAAGAAGCCCCCTGAACTAAACGATGGTGGTCTGTCCACCACGTCAGAGAGTGTCGTACAATCGGTTTTAAAGATATTAATTGCGATATCTTTGTATAATCCCTGCACCACTGGTTCAGCATACAGAGCTGAAGAGGTAATGGAACATTACTAAAGGAAATATTATCTGCATTAGAAAGTTTGTCATGACATTCATCACAAACAACAGCCGGAGAAACAGTTACCACAAGTTTACAACAAATACACTTAACTTTGGTAGATCCAGCATCAGGCAGCAATTTTCCAGAAGTTGCTTCTGAATCAAGGTCAATCAGACATCTTGCAATATGTAATAGAAAAAACAACATATAAAGCAAAATTATCAAATTCCTTATATGACAGTTTCAGGAATGGGAAAAAATGCCAATGAACAAGCTTCAAGCAACCAGAAGCAAATAAACAATGAGACTTAAATAATGTGGAGACAATAATGACGCCCATATTTTTTAGCGCCAAAAAAAGACGCCCACATTAAATGCTTTTGGCGCCAAAAAATGACGCCACATCCGGTAACGCCGACACTTTTGGCGCAAAAACGTCAAAAATATGACGCCGGAAATGACACAGAAAATTTTTGCGCCAAAAAAGTCTGCGCCAAGAATGACGCAATAAAATGAAGCATTTTCAGCCCCCGCGAGCCTAACAGCCCACAGGAAAAAAGTCAAATTTTAAGGTAAGAAAAAATTGGTTTATTCATATGCATTATCCCAAATATGAAACTGACTGTCTGAAATAAGGAACGTTGAACATCCTGAATCAAGGCAAATAAATGTTTAAACACATATATTTAGAATTTTATAAAAAAGTGCCCAACCATAGCTTAGAGTGTCACAGAAAATAAGACTTACTTACCCCAGGACACTCATCTACATGTAGTAGAAAGCCAAACCAGTACTGAAACGAGAATCAGTAGAGGTAATGGTATATATAAGAGTATATCGTCGATCTGAAAAGGGAGGTAAGAGATGAATCTCTACGACCGATAACAGAGAACCTATGAAATAGACCCCGTAGAAGGAGATCATTGAATTCAAATAGGCAATACTCTCTCACATCCCTCTGACATTCACTGCACGCTGAGAGGAAAACCGGGCTCCAACCTGCTGCGGAGCGCATATCAACGTAGAATCTAGCACAAACTTACTTCACCACCTCCATGGGAGGCAAAGTTTGTAAAACTGATTTGTGGGTGTGGTGAGGGGTGTATTTATAGGAATTTTGAGGTTTGGGAAACTTTGTCCCTCCTGGTAGGAATGTATATCCCATACGTCACTAGCTCATGGACTCTTGCTAATTACATGAAAGAAATTCTGTTTTCTCTTGGAAGGTGTATCCAGTCCACGGATTCATCCTTTACTTGTGGGATACCAATACCAAAGCTTTAGGACACGGATGAAGGGAGGGAACAAGACAGATACCTTAAACGGAAGGCACCACTGCTTGCAAAACCTCTCTCCCAAAAATAGCCTCCGAAGAAGCAAAAGTATCGAATTTGTAAAATTTGGCAAAAGTATGCAGTGAAGACCAAGTCGCTGCCTTACAAATCTGTTCAACAGAAGCCTCATTTTTGAAAGCCCATGTGGAAGCCACTGCTCTGGTAGAATGAGCAGTAATTCTTTCAGGAGGCTGCTGGCCAGCAGTCTCATAGGCCAAACGGATGATGCTTTTCAGCCAAAAGGAAAGAGAGGTAGCAGTCGCTCTCTGACCTCTCCTCTTACCAGAATAGATAAAAAATTAAGATGTTTGTCTGAAATCCTTAGTTTCTTGTAAATAGAACTTTAAAGCACGAACTACATCAAGATTGTGTAATAGACTTTCCTTCTTCGAAGATGGATTAGGACACAGAGAAGGAACAACTATTTCCTGGGTAATATTCAGAAACAACTTAAGGAAGAAAACCAGGCTTGGTACGCAAAACTACCTTATCTGCGTGGAACACCAGGTAAGGTGAATCACACTGTAAGGCAGATAATTCTGAAACTCTTCGAGCAGAAGAGATAGCTATCAAAAACAAAACTTTCCAAGATAACAACTTAATGTCTATGGAATGTAAAGGTTCAAACGGAACCCCTTGAAGAAATGAAAGAACTAGATTCAAACTCCATGGCGGAGCCACAGGTTTATAGACAGGCTTGATTCTGACTAAAGCCTGAGCAAACGCTTGAACGTCTGGTACCTCTGCCAGACGCTTGTGTAACAGGATAGACAAAGCAGATATTTATCCTTTTAAGGAACTAGCTGACAATCCTTTCTCCTATCCTTCTTGGAGAAAGGACAATATCCTGGGAATCCTAATCTTACTCCATGAGTAACCCTTAGATTCACACCAACAAAGATATTTCCGCCATATCTTATGGAAGATTTCCCTGGTAACAGGCTTTCTAGCCTGAATCAGGGTATCTATAACTGAATCAGAGAAACCACGCTTTGATAGAATTAAGCGTTCAATCTCCAAGCAGTCAGACATTTAGCAGAAACTAAATTTGGATGCTTGAACGGACCCTGTATTAAAAGATCCTGCCTCATTGGCAATGTCCATGGTGGGACAGATGACATGTCCACTAGGTCTGCATACCAAGTCCTGCGTGGCCACGCAGGCGCTATCAGAATCACCAAAGCCTTCTCCTGCTTGATTCTGGCAACCAGACCGGGGAGGAGAGGAAACGGTGGGAAAACATAAGCCAGTTTGAAGGACCAAGGCGCTGCTAGAGTATCTATCAATACCGCCTTGGGATCCCGGGACCTGGACCCGTAGAGAGGAAGTTTGGTGTTCTGACGGGATGCCATCAGAACCAACTCTGGAGTGCCCCAAAGCTGAGTCAGCTGGGCAAATGCCTCCGGGTGGAGTTGCCACTCCCCCGGGTGAAAAGTCTGACGACTTAGAAAATCCGCCTCCCAGTTGTCTACTCCTGGGATGTGAATTGCTGAGAGATGGCAGGAGTGATCCTCCGCCCACCTGATTATTTTGGTTACTTCCGTCATTGCTAGGGAACTCTTTGTTCCCCCCTGATGATTGACGTAAGCTACAGTCGTGATGTTGTTCGACTGAAATCTGATGAATTTGGCCGCAGCTAGTTGAGGCCATGCCTGAAGAGAGTTGAATATCGCCCTCAGTTCCAAAATGTTTATCGGGAGAAGAGTTTCTTCCCGATACCATAAGCCCTGAGCTTTCAGGGAGTCCCAGACCACACCCAGCCTAACAAACTGGCGTTGGTCGTTACAATGATCCACTCTGGCCTGCGGAAACATATTCCCTGAGACAGGTGATACTGAGACAACCACCAGAGAAGAGAATCTCTGGTCTCCTGGTCCAAATGAATTTGAGGAGACAAATCTGCATAATCCCCATTCCACTGTTTGAGCATGCATAGTTGCAGTGGTCTGAGGTGTATCCGAGCAAAAGGGACTATGTCCATTGCCGCTACCATTAGTCCGATTGTCTCCATGCACTGAGCTACAGATGGCCGAGGAATGGAATGAAGAGCTCGGCAAGTAGTTAACAGTTTTAACTTTCTGACCTCCGTCAGAAATATTTTCATTTCTACCGAGTCTATCAGGGTTCCTAGGAATGGAACTCTTGTGAGGGGGGAAGAGAGAACTCTTTTTGACGTTCACCTTCCACCCGTGAGACCTCAGAAAGGCCAATACGATCTCTGTGTGAGACTTGGTTCTTTGGAAAGTCGATGCCTGAATTAAGATGTCGTCTAGGTAAGGCACCACTGCTATGCCCCGCGGTCTTAGAACCGCCAGGAGGGGCCCTAGCACCTTTGTGAAAATTCTGGGAGCAGTGGCCAACCCGAAAGGAAGAGCCACAAACTGATAATGCTTGTCCAGAAAGGCAAACCTGAGAAACTGGTGATGATCTTTGTGGATAGGAATATGCAGATACGCATCCTTTAGATCCACGTTAGTCATATATTGACCCTCCTGGATCATTGGTAAGATTGTCCGGATGGTCTCCATCTTGAATGATGGGACTCTGAGGAATTTGTTTAGAATTTTGAGATCCAGGATTGGTCTGAAAGTTCCTTCTTTTTTGGGAACCACAAACAGGTTTGAGTAAAACCCCAGTCCTTGTTCTGCAATTGGAACTGGGTGGATCACTCCCATTGTATGTAGATCTTCTACACAGCGTAAAAACGCCTCTTTCTTTGTCTGATCTGTAGACAGACGAGAAATGTGGAACCTTCCTCTTGGAGGAGAGTCCTTGAATTCTAGAAGGTATCCCTGGGCTACAATCTCTAATGCCCTAGGATCGTGTACATCTCTTGCCCAGGCCTGAGCGAAGAGAGAGAGTCTGCCCCCTACTAGATCCGGTCCCGGATCGGGGGCTACCCCTTCATGCTGTCTTGGTGGCAGCTGCAGGCTTTTTGGCCTGTTTACCCTTATTCCAGCCCTGGTAAGGTTTCCAGGTTGCCTTGGGCTGTGAAGCGTTACCCTCTTGCTTTGCAGCCGGAGAGGATGAAGCGGGGCCGTTCCTGAACGAAAATGAGCTTTGTTCTTTGTCTTAAAGGGCTTGTCCTAAGGCAGAGCATGGCCTTTTCCCCCGGTGATATCTGAAATAATCTCTTTCAATTCAGGCCCGAAGAGGGTCTTACCTTTGAAAGGAATGTTCAAAAGCTTGGATTTAGACGACACATCGGCCGACCAGGACTTTAGCCATAGCGCCCTGTGCATTAAAATGGCGAAACCTGAATTTTTCGCCGCTAACTTAGCTATTTGGAAAGCGGCGTCAGTGATAAAAGAATTGGCTAGCTTTAGAGCCTTAATTCTATCCATAATTTCCTCATATGAGGTCTCCGTCTGGAGCGAGTCTTCCAGCACCTCAAACCAGAAAGCAGCTGCAGTAGTTACAGGAATAATGCAGGCAATAGGTTGGAGAAGAAAGCCTTGTTGAACAAAAATTTTCTTAAGTAAACCCTCTAACTTCTTATCCATAGGGTCTTTAAAAGCACAACCGTCTTCAATTGGTATGGTTGTGCGTTTATCAAGTGTAGAAATAGCCCCCTCCACCTTAGGGACCGTCTGCCACGAGTCCCGCACAGGGTCAGGTATGGGGAACATTTTCTTAAAAACAGGAGGGGGAGCAAAGGGAACACCTGGTCTATCCCACTCCCTAGTAATGATATCCGCAATCCTCTTAGGGACCGGAAACGTATCCGTGTAAACAGGGACCTCTAGGTACTTGTCCATTTTACACAATTTCTCTGGGATCACCAAAGGGTCGCAGTCATCCAGAGTAGCTAATACCTCCCTAAGCAAAACGCGGATGTGTTCTAGTTTAAATTTAAAAGCCAATGTATCTGAATCTGTCTGAGGAGGAACCCGCTTTGCGGGTAACACGGGCAGTTTAGATAAGAAGGCTGTAAGAGAATTATCCATGACTGCCGCTAAGTCTTGTAATGTCAAAGGGTTAGACGCACTAGAGGTACTAGGCGTCGCTTGCGCGGGCATAACTGGTTGTGACACTTGGGGAGAGGCAGACGGGCTACCCTTGTTACCTTCAGTCTGAGAATCATCTTGGGCCTCATTCTTAAGTGCAACAATATGATCTTTAAAGTGTATAGACATATCAGTACAAGTGGGACACATTCTGAGAGGGAAATGCCTCTGGGTGGAGTTGCCACTCCCCCGGGTGAAAAGTCTGATGACTTAGAAAATCCGCCTCCCAGTTATCTACTCCTGGGATGTGAATTGCTGAGAGATGGCAGGAGTGATCCTCCGCCCACCTGATTATTTTGGTTACTTCCGTCATTGCTAGGGAACTCTTTGTTCCCCCCTGATGATTGATGTAAGCTACAGTCGTGATGTTGTCCGACTGAAATCTGATGAATTTGGCCGCAGCTAGTTGAGGCCATGCCTGAAGAGCGTTGAATATCGCCCTCAGTTCCAAAATGTTTATCGGGAGAAGAGTTTCTTCCCGATACCATAAGCCCTAAACTTTCAGGGAGTCCCAGACCGCACCCCAGCCTAACAAACTGGCGTCGGTCGTTACAATGATCCACTCTGGCCTGCGGAAACATATTCCCTGAGACAGGTGATACTGAGACAACCACCAGAGAAGAGAATCTCTGGTCTCCTGGTCCAAATGAATTTGAGGAGACAAATCTGCATAATCCCCATTCCACTGTTTGAGCATGCATAGTTGCAGTGGTCTGAGGTGTATCCGAGCAAAAGGGACTATGTCCATTGCCGCTACCATTAGTCCGATTGTCTCCATGCACTGAGCTACAGATGGCCGAGGAATGGAATGAAGAGCTCGGCAAGTAGTTAACAGTTTTAACTTTCTGACCTCCGTCAGAAATATTTTCATTTCTACCGAGTCTATCAGGGTTCCTAGGAATGGAACTCTTGTGAGGGAAGAGAGAACTCTTTTTGACGTTCACCTTCCACCCGTGAGACCTTAGAAAGGCCAATACGATCTCCGTGTGAGACTTGGTTCTTTGGAAAGTCGATGCCTGAATTAAGATGTCGTCTAGGTAAGGCGCCACTGCTATGCCCCGCGGTCTTAGAACCGCCAGGAGGGACCCTAGCACCTTTGTGAAAATTCTGGGAGCAGTGGCCAACCCGAAAGGAAGAGCCACAAACTGATAATGCTTGTCCAGAAAGGCAAACCTGAGAAACTGGTGATGATCTTTGTGGATAGGAATATGCAGATACGCATCCTTTAGGATCCACGTTAGTCATATATTGACCCTCCTGGATCATTGGTAAGATTGTCCGGATGGTCTCCATCTTGAATGATGGGACTGAGGAATTTGTTTAGAATTTTGAGATCCAGGATTGGTCTGAAAGTTCCTTCTGTTTTGGGAACCACAAACAGGTTTGAGTAAAACCCCAGTCCTTGTTCTGCAATTGGAACTGGGTGGATCACTCCCATTGTATGTAGATCTTCTACACAGCGTAAAAACACCTCTTTCTTTGTCTGATCTGTAGACAGACGAGAAATGTGGAACCTTCCCCTTGGAGGAGAGTCCTTGAATTCTAGACGGTATCCCTGGGCTACAATATCTAATGCCCAAGGATCGTGTACATCTCTTGCCCAGGCCTGAGCGAAGAGAGAGAGTCTGCCCCCTACTAGATCCGGTCCTGGATCGGGGGCTACCCCTTCATGCTGTCTTGGTGGCAGCTGCAGGCTTTTTGGCCTGTTTACCCTTATTCCAGCCCTGGTAAGGTTTCCAGGTTGCCTTGGGCTGTGAAGTGTTACCCTCTTGCTTTGCAGCCGGAGAGGATGAAGCGGGGCCGTTCCTGAAATTGCGAAAGGAACGAAAATTAGCTTTTTTCTTTGTCTTAAAGGGCTTGTCCTGAGGGAGAGCATGGCCTTTTCCCCCGGTGATATCTGAAATAATCTCTTTCAATTCAGGCCCGAAGAGGGTCTTACCTTTGAAAGGAATGTTCAAAAGCTTGGATTTAGACGACACATCGGTCGACCAGGACTTTAGCCATAGCGCCCTCTGCACCAAAATGGCGAAACCTGAATTTTTCGCCGCTAACTTAGCTATTTGGAAAGCGGCGTCAGTGATAAAAGAATTAGCTAGCTTTAGAGCCTTAATTCTATCCATAATTTCCTCATATGAGGTCTCCGTCTGGAGCGAGTCTTCCAGCACCTCAAACCAGAAAGCAGCTGCAGTAGTTACAGGAATAATGCAGGCAATAGGTTGGAGAAGAAAACCTTGTTGAACAAAAATTTTCTTAAGTAAACCCTCTAACTTCTTATCCATAGGGTCTTTAAAAGCACAACCGTCTTCAATTGGTATGGTTGTGCGTTTATCAAGTGTAGAAATAGCCCCCTCCACCTTAGGGACCGTCTGCCACGAGTCCCGCACAGGGAACACCTGGTCTATCCCACTCCCTAGTAATGATATCCACAATCCTCTTAGGGACCGGAAACGTATCCGTGTAAACAGGGACCTCTAGGTACTTGTCCATTTTACACAATTTCTCTGGGATCACCAAAGGGTCGCAGTCATCCAGAGTAGCTAATACCTCCCTAAGCAAAACGTGGATGTATTCTAGTTTAAATTTAAAAGCCAATGTATCTGAATCTGTCTGAGGAGGAACCCTTCCTGAATCAGAGACTTCTCCCTCAGACATCAAATCCCTCGCTCCCACTTCAGAGCGTTGTGAGGGTATATCGGATACGGCTACCAAAGCGTCAGAATGCTCATAATCTGTTCTTAAAACGGAGCTATCACGCTTTGCGGGTAACACGGGCAGTTTAGATAAGAGGGCTGTAAGAGAATTATCCATGACTGCCACTAAGTCTTGTAATGTAAAAGGGTTAGACGCACTAGAGGTACTAGGCGTCGCTTGCGCGGGCGTAACTGGTTGTGACACTTGGGGAGAGGCAGACGGGCTACCCTCGTTACCTTCAGTCTGAGAATCATCTTGGGCCTCATTCTTAAAGGCAAGGTAAACTTGCTTGCACTCGTTATCACATTTATCATTAACATCAAAAGTTAGCATAAGTTTAATTCATCATTATTATTTATTTTATTTTTTTAACCCTCAAATCTTATTATTTACCTGCTGTCCTGCAACGATTCCTCGTCCGCCCGACTTTGCTATTAAATTGATTGACACTTGTTTCACCTTGTGGCGTCCAATCACCGCTTTCTCCATGTGGTGGTGAACACAGCTTATCCGACGTCATCGGACTGCACTGCGCATGCGCCTAACGTCTCGGTATTACACTTGGTAATTGCGGGGAGCAATGCAGACGAGTCCGTCTATAGAAAGTATCGTAAGTTGCGCATGCGCATATAATTTTAGGTCCGTGAATGCGCAAAATTCTGACGTAGAGTGCGGGTGGGTTGGGTCTCTAAGATGAGAGCAGAAATATAGGAAGTAGCAGCGGGGAGGAGTAAAACAATAAACGGTACTTATATATTTTAATGATTATCAGGAAAATAAAACCGCAATTATGTAAAAGGACTTAGCGACTGCATTGCAAGGCTAAATAGAAAAGTAAACAACTTTTCAAACGTTGCAAACTTTACCTTGCCTTTAAGTGCAACAATATGATCTTTAAAGTGAATAGACATATCAGTACAAGTGGGACACATTCTGAGAGGGGGTTCCACCATGGCTTCTAAAACACATTGAACGATTTTCCTTAGTGTCAGATATGTTTAATAGACTAGTAATATATACAAGCAGGCTAGGAAATCACTTTAATCAAATAAAAAACACAATTTGAAAAAAATGTTACTGTGCCTTTAAGAGATAAAAAGAGCACACAATTTTACAAAACAGTGAAAAATGCAGCAATTCTCCTGAAATTTTCACAGTATGTACCTAAAGCCTTAATAAGATTGCACCACAAGTTTCAAAACGATTAACCCCTTAATGCCCAAACCGGAGCAGCCTAAAGCCAACACCCGGTTAAAAATAGTACAGCACCTTGCCACAACCTTGCTTTGGCCCTACCTGCCCTTAGGGATCAGATTTGGGTGAATATAGATTCTATAAGGCCCTCAAACAGCAGTAGGACCCTCCATGTGAAGCAGCATGAACTTCTCTGCAATTCTAACTGCGCATCTGAGGCGCGAAATTAGGCCCCTCCTACTCTACTCCAGAGCTGTGAGCCCTAGTAAATCACTCTTAAGTGACTAAAAACCAGCCATGTGGGTAATAACCCAGAAAGAACCCCAGAAGGACTTTCAAAGTGTCTACAATCGATTGCCCTGAATCAGTGTCAACCAGCATAATTAGCCCTGTTATGTAAGCATTCAATTCCTTCAAGTCTGTGAACATAGCTTACCCTCCCCTCATGGGGATATTGTCAGTCTCTTCTAGCATTATCTCAGTCTTGTCTAGAAATAAATGACTGAACATACCTCATTGCAGATTACCCTGCAAACCGTTCCCCCCAACTGAAGTTTTCTGGTACTCCTCAGTCCTGTGTGGGAACAGCAGTGGATTTTAGTTACAACATGCTAAAATCATTTTCCTCTCAGCAGAAATTTTCATCACTTTTCTGCTAGAGAGTAAATAGTACAAACCGGTACCATTTAAAATAAACTTTAAAATAAACTTTTGATTGAAGATAATAAAAACTACAATTCTAACACCACATTCACTTTACCCTCCCGTAGAGAGACCCTAGTGCTTAGAGCCATCAAAGAGAATGACTAGGGGGTGGAGCTAGAGGGGGAGCTATATGGGGAGCTATATGGACAGCTCTGCTGTGTGCTCTCTTTGCCACTTCCTGTAGGGAATGAGAATATCCCACAAGTAAAGGATGAATCCGTGGACTGGATACACCTTGCAAGAGAAATATAGGTTTTCCAAACCCGATAATAAATCTTTCTTGAAACAGACTTACGAGCCTGTAGCATAGTAGTAATGACTGAGCCAGAGAAACCTCTATAACTAAGCACTAAGCGTTCAATCACAATACCTTAAAATTTAGCGATTTGAGATCCTGATGGAAAAACGGCCCTTGAGACAGAAGGTATGGCCTTAAATGAAGTGGCCAAGGTTGGCAACTGGACATCCGGACAAGATCTGCATACCAAAACCTGTGAGGCCATGCTGGAGCTATCAGAAACGCATGCAATTGTTCCAATATGATCTTGGAGATCACCCTTGGAAGAAGAACTAGAGGTGGAAAAATGTAAGCAGGTTGGTAAAACCAAGGAACTGCTAATGCATCCAAAATCTCCGCCTAAGGATCCCTGGACCTGGACAGGTACCTGGAAAGCTTTTTGTTTAGATGGGAAGCCATTTTGGGGAGACCATCTGTACAATCTAACAAAATACATCTGGATGGAGAGATCACTCCCCTGGATGTAAAGACTGACGACTGAGATAATCCACTTCCCAATTGTCTACACCTGGAATATGTATCACAGAAATTAGAGAGTAGTTGGATTCCGCCCAAGAAAGTATCCAACATACTTCTTTCATCGCTAAAGGACTGCGAGTCCACCCTTGATGATTGACATATGCCACAGTTGTGATATTGTCTGTTTGAAAACAAATTAATTATTCTCTCTTTAATAGTGGCCAAGTCTGAGGAGCCCTGAAAATAGCACAGAGTTCTAAAATATTGATTGGTAACCTCGCCTCTTGAGGATTCCAAACTCCATGTGCTGTCAGAGACCCCCAGACATTTCCCCAACCTGTGAGACTTGCATCTGTTGAAATCACAATATTAATATATATACGTATATGCACTTTTAAACTATGTTGAAATCACAGTCCAGGCAGGACAAACAAAAGAGGCCCCTTGAATAACCCGATGATGGACTACCAGGACAGAGAGAGTTGAATGTTGGGATTTAAGTATATCAACTGTCATATGCAAGTCTAATCCCTGCATCATTGATTCAGCATGCAAAGCTACAGAGGTCTCATATGAAAATGAGCAAAGGGGATCACGTCCGATGCTGCAGTCATAAAACCTAAAACTTCCATGCACATAGCCACTGAAGGCTTCGACAGGCAGAAACTGATTTCATTTGTCTCTTGTCATGGACACAATCTATCTGGAAACATAAAAAGGTGACCCTTT
>NC_069499.1:767457967-767536457 GCF_027579735.1 Bombina bombina
CAGAAGCCTCGTTCTTGAAGGCCCATGTGGAAGCCACAGCCCTAGTGGAGTGAGCTGTGATTCTTTCAGGAGGCTGCCGTCCGGCAGTCTCATAAGCCAATCGGATAATGCTTTTAAGCCAAAAGGAAAGAGAGGTAGAAGTTGCTTTTTGACCTCTCCTTTTACCAGAATAAACAACAAACAAAGAAGATGTTTGTTTGAAATCTTTAGTAGCCTCTAAATAGAATTTTAGAGCACGGACTACGTCCAAATTGTGTAACAAACGTTCCTTCTTTGAAACTGGATTCGGACACAAAGAAGGTACAACTATCTCCTGGTTAATATTTTTGTTGGAAACAACTTTCGGAAGAAAACCAGGCTTAGTACGCAAAACCACCTTATCTGCATGGAACACCAGATAGGGCGGAGAACACTGCAGAGCAGATAACTCTGAAACTCTTCTAGCAGAAGAAATTGCAACCAGAAACAAAACTTTCCAAGATAATAACTTAATATCTACGGAATGTAAGGGTTCAAACGGAACCCCTTGAAGAACTGAAAGAACTAGATTTAGACTCCAGGGAGGAGTCAAAGGTCTGTAAACAGGCTTGATTCTAACCAGAGCCTGAACAAATGCTTGAACATCTGGCACAGCTGCCAGCCTTTTGTGAAGTAAAACAGATAAAGCAGAGATCTGTCCCTTCAGCGAACTTGCAGATAATCCTTTCTCCAAACCTTCTTGTAGAAAGGATAGAATCTTAGGAATTTTTATCTTGTTCCATGGGAATCCTTTAGATTCACACCAACAGATATATTTTTTCCATATTTTATGGTAAATTTTTCTAGTTACAGGCTTTCTAGCCTGAATCAGAGTATCTATTACAGAATCTGAAAACCCACGCTTTGATAAAATCAAGCGTTCAATCTCCAAGCCGTCAGTTGGAGGGAAACCAGATTCGGATGTTCGAATGGACCTTGAACAAGAAGGTCCTGTCTCAAAGGTAGCTTCCATGGTGGAGCCGATGACATATTCACCAGGTCTGCATACCAAGTCCTGCGTGGCCACGCAGGAGCTATCAAGATCACCGAAGCCCTCTCCTGATTGATCCTGGCTACCAGCCTGGGAATGAGAGGAAACGGTGGGAATACATAAGCTAGGTTGAAGGTCCAAGGTGCTACTAGTGCATCTACTAGAGTCGCCTTGGGATCCCTGGATCTGGACCCGTAGCAAGGAACCTTGAAGTTTTGACGAGACGCCATCAGATCCATGTCTGGAATGCCCCATAATTGAGTTATTTGGGCAAAGATTTCCAGATGGAGTTCCCACTCCCCCGGATGGAATGTCTGACGACTCAGAAAATCCGCTTCCCAATTTTCTACTCCTGGGATGTGGATTGCAGACAAGTGGCAGGAGTGATCCTCCGCCCATTGAATTATTTTGGTCACTTCTTCCATCGCCAGGGAACTCCTTGTTCCCCCCTGATGGTTGATATATGCAATAGTCGTCATGTTGTCTGATTGAAACCTTATGAATTTGGCCTTTGCTAGTTGAGGCCAAGCTTTGAGAGCATTGAATATCGCTCTCAATTCCAGAATGTTTATCGGGAGAAGAGATTCTTCCCGAGACCATAGACCCTGAGCTTTCAGGGGTTCCCAGACCGCGCCCCAGCCCACCAGACTGGCGTCGGTCGTGACAATGACCCACTCTGGTCTGCGGAAGCTCATTCCCTGTGACAGATTGTCCAGGATCAGCCACCAACGGAGTGAATCTCTGGTCTTTTGATCTACTTGAATCGTCGGAGACAAGTCTGTATAATCCCCATTCCACTGTCTGAGCATGCACAGTTGTAATGGTCTTAAATGAATTTGTGCAAAAGGAACTATGTCCATTGCTGCAACCATCAATCCTATTACTTCCATGCACTGCGCTATGGAAGGACGAAGAACAGAATGAAGTACTTGACAAGAGCTTAGAATTTTTGATTTTCTGACCTCTGTCAGAAAAATCCTCATTTCTAAGGAATCTATTATTGTTCCCAAGAAGGGAACTCTTGTTGACGGGGACAGAGAACTTTTTTCTTTGTTCACTTTCCATCCGTGAGATCTGAGAAAGGCTAGGACGATGTCCGTATGAGCCTTTGCTTTTGACAGAGACGACGCTTGAATCAGGATGTCGTCCAAGTAAGGTACTACTGCAATGCCCCTTGGTCTTAGAACCGCTAGAAGGGACCCTAGTACCTTTGTGAAAATTCTCGGAGCAGTGGCTAATCCGAATGGAAGTGCCACAAACTGGTAATGCTTGTCCAGAAAAGCAAACCTTAGGAACTGATGATGTTCCTTGTGGATAGGAATATGTAGGTACGCATCCTTTAAATCCACCGTGGTCATAAATTGACCTTCCTGGATGGTGGGAAGGATCGTTCGAATGGTTTCCATTTTAAACGATGGAACCCTGAGAAATTTGTTTAGGATCTTGAGATCTAAAATTGGTCTGAATGTTCCCTCTTTTTTGGGAACTATGAACAGGTTGGAATAAAACCCCATCCCTTGTTCTCTTATTGGAACTGGATGAATTACTCCCATCTTTAACAGGTCTTCTACACAATGTAAGAATGCCTGTCTTTTTATTTGGTTTGAAGATAATTGAGACCTGTGGAACCTTCCCCTTGGGGGTAGTTCCTTGAATTCCAGGAGATAACCTTGAGAAACTATTTCTAGTGCCCAAGGATCCTGAACATCTCTTGCCCAAGCCTGAGCAAAGAGAGAAAGTCTGCCCCCCACCAGATCCGGTCCCGGATCGGGGGCTATCCCTTCATGCTGTTTTGGTAGCAGTGGCAGGCTTCTTGGCCTGCTTACCCTTGTTCCAGCCTTGCATCGGTCTCCAGGCTGGTTTGGGTTGTGAAGTATTACCCTCTTGCTTAGAGGATGTAGAATTTGAGGCTGGTCCGTTTCTGCGAAAGGGACGAAAATTAGGCTTATTTTTAGCCTTAAAAGACCTATCCTGAGGGAGGGCGTGGCCCTTTCCCCCGGTGATGTCTGAAATAATCTCTTTCAAATCAGGTCCAAACAGTGTTTTACCTTTGAAAGGGATGTTAAGCAATTTTGTCTTGGAAGACACATCCGCTGACCAAGACTTTAGCCAAAGAGCTCTGCGCGCCATGATAGCAAACCCTGAATTTTTCGCCGCTAATCTAGCTAATTGCAAAGCGGCATCTAAAATAAAAGAGTTAGCCAATTTAAGTGCTTGAACTCTGTCCATAACCTCCTCATACGAAGATTCTTTATTGAGCGACTTTTCTAGTTCCTCGAACCAGAAACACGCTGCCGTAGTGACAGGAACAATGCATGAAATTGGTTGTAGAAGGTAACCTTGCTGAACAAACATCTTTTTAAGCAAACCCTCTAATTTTTTATCCATAGGATCTTTGAAAGCACAACTATCTTCTATAGGAATAGTAGTGCGTTTGTTTAGAGTAGAAACCGCCCCCTCGACCTTGGGGACTGTCTGCCATAAGTCCTTTCTGGGGTCGACTATAGGAAATAATTTCTTAAATATAGGGGGAGGAACAAAAGGTATGCCGGGCCTTTCCCACTCCTTATTTACTATGTCCGCCACCCGCTTGGGTATAGGAAAGGCGTCGGGGGGCACCGGGACCTCTAGGAACTTGTCCATCTTACATAATTTCTCTGGAATGACCAAATTGTCACAATCATCCAGAGTAGATAATACCTCCTTAAGCAGTGCGCGGAGATGTTCTAATTTAAATTTAAATGTTACAACATCAGGTTCAGCTTGTTGAGAAATTTTTCCTGAATCTGAAATTTCTCCCTCAGACAAAACCTCCCTCCTGGCCCCTTCAGATTGGTGTGAGGGTATGACAGAACAGTTATCATCAGCGTCCTCCTGCTCTTCAGTGTTTAAAACAGAGCAATCGCGCTTTCTCTGATAAGTAGGCATTTTGGATAAAATGTTTGCAATAGAATTATCCATTACAGCCGTTAATTGTTGCATGGTAATAAGTATTGGCGCACTAGATGTACTAGGGGCCTCTTGTGTGGGCAAAACTGGTGTAGACACAGAAGGGGATGATGCAGTATCATGCTTACTCCCCTCATTTGAGGAATCATCTTGGGCAATATCATTATCTGTGGCATCATTGTCCCTACTTTGTTTGGACACTATGGCACAATTATCACATAAATTTAAATGGGGAGAAACCTTGGTTTTCATACATATAGAATATAGCTTATCTGATGGTACAGACATGTTAAACAGGCTTAAACTTGTCAACAAAGCACAAAAAACGTTTTAAAATAAAACCGTTACTGTCACTTTAAATTTCAAACTGAACACACTTTATTACTGAATATGTGAAAAAGTATGAAGGACACCACAGTGTCTTAAAGCCTTAAAAGTATTGCACACCAAATTTGAACGCTTTAACCCTTAAAATAACGGAACCGGAGCCGTTTTTACATTTAACCCCTATACAGTCCCAGCTATCTGCTTTGCTGAGACCCAACCAAGCCCAGAGGGGAATACGATACCAAATGACGCCTTCTATAAGCTTTTTCAGTGGTTCTTAGCTCCTCACACATGCATCTGCATGCCTTGCTCTCCAAAAACAACTGCGCATTAGTGGCGCGAAAATGAGGCTCTGCCTATAACTAGAAAAGGCCCCCATCTGAAAAAGGTGTCCAATACAGTGCCTGCCGTTTTTCTAAACAATCCCCAAGATTATAATAACTATTAAGAGTTATAATCTGCAAAATATGCTTAGCAAAGTAATCGTTTTAGCCCAGAAAAATGTCAACCAGTTTTTTAAGCCCTTATGAAGCCCTTTATTCTTTTACTTAATCTAAGAAAATGGCTTACCGGTCCCCATAAGGGGAAATGACAGCCTTCCAGCATTACATAGTCTTGTTAGAAATGTGGCCAGTCATACCTCAAGCAGAAAAGTCTGCCAACTGTTTCCCCCAACTGAAGTTACTTCATCTCAACAGTCCTGTGTGGAAACAGCAATCGAATTTAGTAACGTTTGCTAAAATCATCTTCCTCTTACAAACAGAAATCTTCATCTCTTTTCTGTTTCAGAGTAAATAGTACATACCAGCACTATTTTAAAATAACAAACACTTGATTGAAGAATAAAAACTACATTTAAACACCAAAAAACTCTTAACCATCTCCGTGGAGATGTTGCCTGTGCAACGGCAAAGAGAATGACTGGGGTAGGCGGAGCCTAGGAGGGATCATGTGACCAGCTTTGCTGGGCTCTTTGCCATTTCCTGTTGGGGAAGAGAATATCCCACAAGTAAGGATGACGCCGTGGACCGGACACACCTATGTTGGAGAAATAGCCCCATTTTACTTTAGGCACCGTGCGCCATGAATCCTTAATGGAGTCAGCAACAGGAAAAATCTTTTTAAAGACTGAAGACGGGGAGAAAGGTATCCCAGTCTTCTCCCATTCCTGTGAAATCTCCATCACACGGGTCTGGAATAGGAAACACCTGCACAGAGAAAGGAACATCATAGTATTTATTAGGCTTACTCGATTTTTTAGGGTTAACCACGACAGGAGAGTTGGAGTCGTCCAGAGTAGCCAATACCTCCTTTAGCTAAACATGAAGGTGTTCAAGCTTAAACCTGAAGTTCACTTCTTCAACCTCAGACAAAGGAATTATACTGTCAGAATCTGAGATTTCACCCTCAGAAGCTACCAACGAAACCTCATCAGAATTATGAGGGAGGGCAACCTGCGTAGCAGTAGGAGGAACAGAAACCTTACTATATGAATTTTTAATTTTCCTCTTGCGTGTTCCTAACATAGGAAAAGCAGATAATGCTGCAGCAAAATCTGAAGGCATATAAACTCCTCCACGAGGCAGAGGAACCACAGGGCACTGCATGTGACGCCAATGAGGCTTGGGACGTTTGAGGAGAAGGCTGTGGCAAAACCTGAACAGCATTATCCTGAGAGACAATAGGCTCAGAGGGCAACAATTTGTGCTTACATTCTAGCATTCTAGCTAAACATATGGCACAAAATTGCATGGGCAAAACAATCTGGGCATCTAGACCTAATAAACACTTGTCAAGAGAAATAGAGTCTAGATCCGTGTCCATTGCAGCAAATCAAATTACCCAAACAAGAAGATAATTTATTTAGATTTTTTATTTTATTTTTTACTGTCACTTTAAGAAAAATGTAAACACCTAAAAGCGTTAATACGCTATAGACAAAATTTCAAAGATGAACTAAAGACTGCAGCAACCTCCACACCTCAGATAAACTGAGGTGCACTCAATACATTCAGAAGATCCCCAAAATGACTGCGCTGGAACTGCTGGCAACTCTCCAAAATGAAGGACGCTCAGAGACTGACTAGTTTAATTTCTACTGCCGCACCAGCCGGCACAGCACACAAGGCAGCTCCTACGTGACTCTACACCGCTCTGAACAGAAGTGAAAAAGATCACACGTGATAGGCAGAAACAGGGAACTGCGCAAAACTAAAAGCGCACGCTCCCTGCTGAAAAAAGAAAGCTTTCTAAATCTTAAAGGAACCGCTACACAATTTGAAAAAACATAACTTATGTAAGAACTTACCGGATAAATTAATTTCTTTCATATTGGCAAGAGTCCATCAGCTAGTGACGTATGGGATATACAATCCTACCAGGAGGGGCAAAGTTTCCCAAACTTTAAAATGCCTATAAATACACCCCTCACCACTCCCACAATTCAGTTTAACGAATAGCAGTAGTGAGGTGATAAAATAAGGAGTAGAAAAGCATACAAAAAGAGGAACTGGAAAAATAATTGTGCTTTTATACAAAAAATCATAACCACCATAAAAAGGGTGGGCCTCATGGACTCTTGCCAATATGAAAGAAATGAATTTATCAGGTAAGTTCTTACATAAATTATGTTTTCTTTCATATGGGATAGAAATACCCAAGATGTGGAAGTCTACAGAAGAGTCGCTAGAGCGGGAGGGGTAAAATAACAGCTATTTCCACTGAGAAATTAAATCCACACAATAATTAAGTTTTTCACAAAAAACTTAGATAAAAAGCAGTAAAATCAAACAAACAGCTGCCTCAAGAACTTTATCTACAAAAGACTGCTTCAGAAGAAGCAAATACATCAAAAATAGTTAAAACAAATGTATGCAAAGACAACCAAATTACAGATTTGCAAATTTGATCAACCTAAGCTTCATTCTGAAAAAGCCCAAGAAAAGGTGACTGAACTTAGTAGAATGAGCTGTAAAACTCGAGGCAGGGCAGGCTCTGCCTCGAGAAATAAGCCTTGAAAAACAAAAGCTTTTATCAGGATGCCAAAGAAATGGCAGAGGCTTCCTAACCTTTTCTGGAACCAGAAAAAACAGCAGATAGACTAGAAATCTTCTGAAATCCTAGTAACCTCAATATAGAATTATAAAGCTCTTACCACATCCAAAGGATGTAAACTCTCAAAGAATTCTTTAGGATTAGGACACATAAGGGACAACAATTTCTCTACTAATGTTGTTCAAATTCACAACCTTAGGAAAAGAAGCCAACAAAGCAACTTATCTAGATGAAAAAAATCAGATAAGGAGACACACAAGAGAGAGTTGATAAATCAGAAACTCTTGTAGCAGAAGAGACAACACTTCCCAAGAAAGTAGATAATCTTCAAACCAAGTAAGAAATTAATAAATGAACATGCTTGATACCAACCAAAGCCTGAACAAAACAGTGAATATCAGGAAGTTTAAATAGGCTTTCTAGAAAATAAAACAGAAAGAACAAAGATTTGTCTCTTCAAAAAAATTGCTGACAAACTTATCCAAACCATCCTGAAAAACTATAAAATCTTAGGAATTCTAAAAGAATGCCAAGAGGAGTTATGAGAAGAACACTATTAAATATAGGTTTTCCAAATCTGACGTTCCTTGAAACAGATTTATAAGCCTGCAACAAAGCGATAAAAACTGAGTCAGAGAAACCTCTATGACTAAACACTAATCAATTTCCTTACCCCCAAATTAGTAATTTTAGTTCCCGATGGAAAAATAGCCCCTAAAACAAGAGGGCTGGCCAAAGAGAAAGTGGACAAGGATGGCAACTGGACATCCTAACAGGATCCACATACCAAACCTATGAGGCCATGCTGATGCTATCAGAAACACATGACACTGTTCCAATATGATCTTGGAAATCACCTTTGGAAGAAAAAAACAGAGGCGGAAAGATGTAGTCCGGTTGCAAAACCAAGACACTGCTTATGTATTCACCATCTCCACCTGAGAATCCCTGGAACTGAAAAGGTACCTGGGAAATTGAGAAAACATCAGTATAGACACACCACTCTCCCGGATGTAAAGACTGACGGCTGAGATAATCCACCTCCCAAATGTCTAAAATCGTAGAAAATAGACAGGAGATGAATTCCATCTAAGAACATATTCAAGATACTTCTTAATTGCTAAGGAACTATGAGTCTCTATTGTTGATTGACATATGCCACAGTTGTGATATTGTCTGTCTGAAGGCAAAAAAATTAAAAAGCTCTATCCTAAAAGAGGCCAAGTCTGAAAGAGCTCTGAAAAAATAGCACAGAGTTCTAAAATATCAATTGGAAACCTCGCCTCTAAGTTTCCAAACCCCTTTTGCTGTCAAAATGCCCTCAGACAGCTCCCCAACCTGTAAAACTTGCATCCATTAACAATACAGTCCAGGAAGGATGAACAAAAGGAGGCCCCCTGAATAAAATGATGACTAATTTTAATCACCAAAACAGAGTGAGTAGAGTGTTAGGATTTAAAAATATCAAACTGTGATATCTAAAAACAATCCCTGTATAATTGATTCAGTATGCAAAGCAAAAAGAGATCTCAGAGAAAAACTAGCAAAGGGAACCACGCCCGATGCTGCAGTTATGAGACCTAAAACTTCCATGCACATAGCCACTGAAAGAAATGTTCTAGACTAAGCTAGACAGGCTAACGCCACTTACAATTGACTTTTGTCCGCTAAAGACAAAGACATGAACACAGAATCCATCTAGAAACCCAAAAAGAAGTGACCCTTGTCTGAGGAATCGCAAAACTTTTAGGTAAATAAAATCCTCTAACCATGTCTTGAAGAAACAAAACTTCGTTAATTCATGAAGGATTCCATACAAAGAAAAGTCCATATATTTGAATTTCATATGTATGCATTGGGTACTTGTAAAGCGCGTCTAATCACCCGTAAGGGACAAGACGCTGCTCATTTAATCGACCTCGGAAGGATGAAAGGCTGAATGGCCCTCGCCGGGAATCGAACCTGCAACCCTTAGGTTGCTACAGAGCTCAGCCACAGTGCAATACCATGCTGAGCAATCAGTGCGGTTTTAATAAAAGAAAAGTTTAAGCTAATACCAAGATACCATCCAAATAAGGAAGCACCACAATACCCTACTGTCTGAAGACAGAAGAAGGGCACCATAAACCTTTGAAAAGATTCATAAAGCTGTCACTAAACCAAATTGAAAAGCGATAAATTGGTAAAGCTTAAAAGGAAAATTTCAGAATCCTCATGTGGACTGAATGAAATAAAATATGAGGATAAACATCCTAAAAATGGAGTGGACATGAAATGACCTTAAAGGATTACTTTCTGTTATAATTTGTAAGCTAAACAACTAACATATTAAAGTAAATAAACATTAATTAAAACCTACTGACCTATATTTTATCAAAAACGAAGTTTCATAACGTTCTTAAAGTTATATCTTTTATTCGCAGATGATGTCACGTTATCCTGCCCACTATTTTCAGCACTGCATGTTCAAAATACTTAAACCAATAACTTTGTGTTTAAAGCGCCATTTTGAAACCTAGGTATTGTAAACGGATTGGTACAGAGCAAAGGATACCCACGGAGTGGGTTTGGAAAACAATTAAATTTGCAGACAAGATTTCTGATATATGGTAGAGATATGTTAATGAAATGCTATTGATAAAAAGCGTATTTGGGGTAGTTAGTTAGTAACAGGCATAGAAAATATTTACTTACAGTGGCCCTTTAACAAAAAGGCATAATAGTCCTTATAATCGTCAAATTAAAAGTTGAGACACTAAAAAAAAATATAAAAATCTTCAGATCCAAAAATGGACTGAATAAACCTTCCTTCTTAGGGACAAATAATAGAATTGAATAGAAACACAAATCCTGATCCTGCAAAAAGAACTGGCATAATCACTCCTGAAAAAAATTCACAGAGTGTACTAAGAAAGAAAGATTCTTCCCATAGGAGGTCTCATTCTAAAAATCTATTCAAACCCTAAGAATAATATAGATTTTCGACTAAGTTCATCCAAAACCAATTTAAATCTGCCCCCCACCAGAAGGACTGGTTTGAGAACCGCACCTTCATGCAGTCTAATAACTAGTAATTATATAGCGTTTTTCTCCCAGAAGTAAACAAAAAAAAACGCTTCTTCAGTGCTTACACTCTGAGTAAATCAAATTAGCAGCTGATAAAAACAGTAGTTATTACCCAAATAAATGGTACACACTAAATTGACCTCAAAGGCCAAAGGGCTGTATTAAGCCTGCCGGGAAATTAATCTATGACCCTTGGGTTTAGAACAAGCGTTTGTAGTCAGGACATTCACCAACTGATCTACATCACCGGACTAAAAGTAGGGCAGAAAAAAAACTCTAAACCTCCAGAAATATAAGATAATAGAAATCAAACAAATTATTATCCTAACAAGATAGAGATAATAAAATATATTTGAAATCATAGTAAACATAATTAAATGAATGCATCTTAAAGTAAATAAACAGTTATATACTTAAGAATCTGAAACTGCTTATGATAACTGTTCAACAAAGGTTGAGAGAACAGTAATGTCAGCCACAGATAAAGGGGAGCTTAAAAAAAAAAAAAAAAAAAAACAGTACGTGAATATGCTCTACTAAGGTTATATTCAAATTTATAAAGAATCCTGAAAAAAATACCAGATATGAAAAAGGATTATTAACATAGTTAATAGGAGGACTAGACTCCTAAAAATTCCTTAACAAAGAACAAAAAAAAATGTTCAAATGAAAAAATAAAATAAGGAGCCAATAGTCAGTGTGAAAGAATATGACCTAGATTTGGAGTTTGGCGGTAGCCGTGAAAACCAGCGTTAGAGGCTCCTAACGCTGGTTTTAGGCTACCGCCGGTATTTAGAATCACTCAAAATAGAGTCTAACGCTCACTTTTCAGCCGCGACTTTTCCATACCGCAGATCCCCTTACGTCAATTGCGTATCCTATCTTTTCAATGGGATCTTCCTAACTCCGGTATTTAGAGTCGTTTCTGAAGTGAGCGTTAGACATCTAACGACAAAACTCCAGCCGCAGGAAAAAAGTCAGTAGTTAAGAGCTTTCTGGGCTAACGCCGGTTCATAAAGCTCTTAACTACTGTACTCTAAAGTACACTAACACCCATAAACTACCTATGTACCCCTAAACCGAGGCCCCCCCACATCGCCGACACTCGATTACTTTTTTTTAACCCCTAATCTGCCGACCGCCACCTACGTTATCCTTATGTACCCCTAATCTGCTGCCCCTAACACCGCCGACCCCTGTATTATATTTATTAACCCCTAATCTGCCCCCCACAACGTCGCCGCCAGCTACCTACACTTATTAACCCCTAATCTGCCGTCCGCACGCCGCCAGCTACATTATCCCTATGTACCCCTAATCTGCTGCCCCTATATTATATTTATTAACCCCTAATCTGCCCCCCACAACGTCGCCTCCACCTGCCTACACTTATTAACCCCTAATCTGCCGAGCGGACCTGAGCGCTACTATAATAAAGTTATTAACCCCTAATCCGCCTCACTAACCCTATAATAAATAGTATTAACCCCTAATCTGCCCTCCCTAACATCGCCGACACCTAACTTCAATTATTAACCCCTAATCTGCCGACCGGAGCTCACCGCTATTCTAATAAATGTATTAACACCTAAAGCTAAGTCTAACCCTAACACTAACACCCCCCTAAGTTAAATATAATTTAAATCTAACGAAATAAATTAACTCTTATTAAATAAATTATTCCTATTTAAAGCTAAATACTTACCTGTAAAATAAATCCTAATATAGCTACAATATAAATTATAATTATATTATAGCTATTTTAGGATTTATATTTATTTTACAGGTAACTTTGTATTTATTTTAACCAGGTACAATAGCTATTAAATAGTTAAGAACTATTTAATAGCTAAAATAGTTAAAATAATTACAAATTTACCTGTAAAAGAAATCCTAACCTAAGTTACAATTAAAACTAACACTATACTATCAATAAATTAATTAAATAAACTACCTACAATTACCTACAATTAACCTAACACTACACTATCAATAAATTAAATAAAATTCCTACAAATAAATACAATTAAATAAACTTGCTAAAGTACAAAAAATAAAAAAGAACTAAGTTACAAAAAATAAAAAAAATATCTACAAACATAAGAAAAATATTACAACAATTTTAAACTAATTACACCTACTCTAAGCCCCCTAATAAAACAACAAAGCCCCGCAAAATAAAAAATGCCCTACCTTATTCTAAATTACTAAAGTTAAAAGCTCTTTTACCTTACCAGCCCTGAACAGGGCCCTTTGCGGGGCATGCCCCAAGAAGTTCAGCTCTTTTGCCTGTAAAAAAAAAACATACAATACCCCCCCCCCCCAACATTACAACCCACCACCCACATACCCCTAATCTAACCCAAACCCCCCTTAAATAAACCTAACACTAAGCCCCTGAAGATCATCCTACCTTGTCTTCACCTCACGAGGTATCACCGATCCGTCCTGGCTCCAAAATCTTCATCCAACCCAAGCGGGGGTTGGCGATCCATCATCCGGTGCCTGAAGAGGTCCAGAAGAGTCTCCAAAGTCTTCATCCTATCCGGGAAGAAGAGGCGATCCGGACCGGCAACCATCTTGATCCAATCGGCATCTTCTATCTTCACCCGATGACGACCGGCTCCATCCTGAAGACCTCCACCGCGGACCCATCTTCTTCCGGCGACGTCCAACTGCAGAATGACGGTTCCTTTAAGGGACGTCATCCAAGATGGCGTCCCTCGAATTCCGATTGGCTGATAGGATTCTATCAGCCAATCGGAATTAAGGTAGGAATATTCTGATTGGCTGATGGAATCAGCCAATCAGAATCAAGTTCAATCCGATTGGCTGATCCAATCAGCCAATCAGATTGAGCTCGCATTCTATTGGCTGATCGGAACAGCCAATAGAATGCAAGCTCAATCTGATTGGCTGATTGGATCAGCCAATCGGATTGAACTTGATTCTGATTGGCTGATTCCATCAGCCAATCAGAATATTCCTACCTTAATTCCGATTGGCTGATAGAATCCTATCAGCCAATCGGAATTCGAGGGACGCCATCTTGGATGACGTCATTTAAAGGAACCGTCATTCGTCGTTCAGTCGTCGGCCAGGATGGATGTTCCGCGGTGGAGGTCTTCAGGATGCTGCCGCTTCGCTCCGGATGGATGCCGCTTGGATGAAGACTTCAATCGGATGGAAGAACTCTTCTGCCCCGCTTGGATGAAGACTTCAGCCGGATCATGGACCTCTTCAGCCCCCCGCTTGGGCTTGGATCAGGACATCGGAGGAGCTCTTCTGGACCGATCGGTGAACCTGGTATGGTGAAGACAAGGTAGGATGATCTTCAGGGGCTTAGTGTTAGGTTTATTTAAGGGGGGTTTGGGTTAGATTAGGGGTATGTGGGTGGTGGGTTGTAATGTTGGGGGGCTTGGGTATTGTATTTTTTTTTTTACAGGCAAAAGAGCTGAACTTCTTGGGGCATGCCCCGCAAAGGGCCCTGTTCAGGGCTGGTAAGGTAAAAGAGCTTTGAACTGTAGTAATTTAGAATAGGGTAGGGCATTTTTTTATTTTGGGGGGCTTTGTTATTTTATTAGGGGGCTTAGAGTAGGTGTAATTAGTTTAAAATTGTTGTAATATTTTTCTTATGTTTGTAAATATTTTTTTATTTTTTGTACTTTAGCAAGTTTATTTAATTGTATTTATTTGTAGCAATTGTATTTAATTAATTTATTGATAGTGTAGTGTTAGGTTAATTGTAGGTAATTGTAGGTAGTTTATTTAATAAATTTATTGATAGTGTACTGTTAGGTTTAATTGTAACTTAGGTTAGGATTTCTTTTACAGGTAAATTTGTAATTATTTTAACTATTTTAGCTATTAAATAGTTCTTAACTATTTAATAGCTATTGTACCTGGTTAAAATAAATACAAAGTTACCTGTAAAATAAATATAAATCCTAAAATAGCTATAATATAATTATAATTTATATTGTAGCTATATTAGGATTTATTTTACAGGTAAGTATTTAGCTTTAAATAGGAATAATTTATTTAATAAGAGTTAATTAATTTCGTTAGATTTCAATTATATTTAACTTAGGGGGATGTTAGTATTAGGGTTAGACTTAGCTTTAGGGGTTAATACATTTATTAGAATAGCGGTGAGCTCCGGTCGGCAGATTAGGGGTTAATGTTTGAAGTTAGGTGTCGGCTATGTTAGGGAGGGCAGATTAGGGGTTAATACTATTTATGATAGGGTTAGTGAGGCGGATTAGGGGTTAATAACTTTATTATAATAGCGGTGCGGTCCGGTCGGCAAATTAGGGGTTAATAAGTGTAGGCAGGTGGAGGCGACGTTGTGGGGGGCAGATTAGGGGTTAATAAATATAATATAGGGGTCGGCGGTGTTAGGGGCAGCAGATTAGGGGTACATAAGGATAATGTAAGTAGCGGCGGTTTACGGAGCGGCAGATTAGGGGTTAAAAATAATATGCAGGGGTCAGCGATAGCGGGGGCGGCAGATTAGGGGTTAATAAGTGTAAGGTTAGGGGTGTTTAGACTTGGGGTACATGTTAGGGTGTTAAGTGCAGACGTCGGAAGGGTTACCGCATAGCAAACAATGGGGCTGCGTTAGGAGCTGAACGCGGCTTTTTTGCAGGTGTTAGGTTTTTTTTCAGCTCAAACAGCCCCATTGTTTCCTATGGGAGAATCGTGCACGTTTTTGAGGCTGGCCGCGTCCGTAAGCAACTCTGGTATCGAGAGTTGAAGCTGCGTTAAAAATGCTCTACGCTCCTTTTTTGGAGCCTAACGCAGCCTTTATGTGGACTCTCGATACCAGAGTTATTTTTATGGTGCGGCCAGTAAAACGCGGGCGTTAGTTTTTCGGGTCGTTACCGACAAAACTCCAAATCTAGCTGTATGATAGCCAAAGGATAAGGTAAAGAAATAGGCCAGTGATGTATTCATGACAGAACATTGCATAATCAATTTCGTTTAGGTCTTTCAGACACACTCAAAGATGAGCTAGCTAGACAACCCCTTCCTGATACTTTAGAACACCTGATAGAGGCTAGCATTACTCTAGATAGACGCATCAGAGAAAGACGTTCAGAAAGGGCACACTCAGATACCACCTCAAAACATACTACCCAAACTACCAACACTACCCCTCCACAAAAATCCCAAGCAAGGGCTGCAGAAGTACCAATGGAATTGGGATTCATCAGAGGCCCCCTAACTCAACTGGAGAAGCTAAGGAGAAAAGCCCTTGATCTATGTATGTACTGTGGAGGCATTGATCACACCGTTAAGGACTGCCTTCAACTACACCGCAGGAAGGGTAAGCTCAGAACCACAAAACTTTGTCTATCTGCTAAACAATTACAGACTAATCATTGCTCCCTTCCTATCCTATTACAGTGGGAACACCATCGAGTCAACTCCAAGGCAATCCTTGATTCAGGAGCAAGCCACAATTATATGGATCACCATTACACTCTTGTAAATAAAATTCCACTCATAAAAAAGATTGTACCTAGTGTGCTTCGTTTTATTGATGGTAAAGAAATTACTTCAGGACCTATCATGTATCATATAATTCCTTTAAGGGTTACCACACAAACACATCACTCAGAGTTTGTTAGTTTTGATGTCATAACCTCACCTTTATATCCTATCATATTAGGTATTACTTGGTTCAAACAGCACGACCCAACTATAGTTTGGTCGACTTCACAGGTACTATTCAATTCTCAATATTGCGTTAACACGTCTTCATCAAGAACAATTATTGTTAGTCGATACAGCTCAGTTTCCAAATGAATACAATACTTTTTCTGATGTTTTTGATAAAAAAGAATCAGAAAATGTACCCCCACATAGGGTCTATGATTGCCCTATAGATTTGCTACCAGGAGTTGACATTCCTTATGGCCATATATTCCCATTATCTGAACCAGAGTTACAGCATCTTAAAACATATTTAACAGAAAATCTAAAGAAGGGTTTCATACGCCCATCCACCTCTCCAGCTGGGGCAGGAATATTCTTTGTCAAGGACCAATCCCTAAGACCCATAATAGACTACAGGGAACTCAATAAACGTACCATTAAAAACTGCTACCCATTACCACTAATTCCTCAACTTATTGATAGGTCACGAGATGCTACCATATACACTAAATTAGATCTCAGGGGAGCCTACAATTTAGTCCGAATCAAGGAAGGTCATGAGTGGCAACTGCTTTCCGCACACGCTATGGCTTATTTGAGTACACAGTCATGCCTTTTGGCCTTTGCAATGCCCCTGCCACTTTCCAGTATTTCATAAACGACATTTTTAAGGATGTATTAGATCTATTTATGGTCATTTATTTAGATGACACTCATATACTCCTCAACACTCCCGGAACACATCAAACATGTCAGCCTAGTGTTAACACGACTGAGAGAAAACTCTCTATACGTTAAATTAGAAAAATGCATATTCCATTCCAATGAAATTAGGTTCCTTGGCTATATAATATCACCACAGGGTATCCAAATGGAGAATGACAAAATCTCAGTAATTCAAAACTGGTTTATACCAAAAAATAAGAGAGAGGTTCAAAGATTTATGGGGTTCGCTAATTTCTACAGGAAGTTTATCAAGAACTTCGCTGACCTAACTAGACCCTTAACTAACCTGACAAAGTCCGATAAGCAATTTACCTGGAACAAAGATTTACAACACATATTCGATTTTTTAAAAACTGCATTCACAACTGCACCTATCCTTCGTTTTCCTGACTCAAATCTACAATATGTCCTAGAAGTAGATGCCTCAAACTATGCCTTGGGGGCTATACTTTCCCAGAGGCTTACACCAAAGGACCCCTTACACCCTGTTGCCTTTTACTCACAAGTGCTTAACTCTGCTGAGATCAATTAACCGATTGGAGATAAGTAATTACTAGCAATCAAAAGCTCTTTGGAACAATGGAGACACCTTTTGGAAGGAACCACTATTCCAGTTTTAATCTACACAGATCATAAGAATCTGGAATATTTAAAATCCAATAGGACTCCTCGCCAAGTTCGTTGGAATTTATTTCTGGCGAGATTCAACTACCTCATCACCTACCAACCTGCAAATAAGAACAAGAAGGCCAACGCCCTTTCAAGACAATTGGTTGATCCTGTGATACACCCAAATCACTCACCTTTAATACCTATGGACAGGTTCTTAGCTTTAACGGATGAACAAAATATACAATTCAAAACTGAACAACTCTCAGATACACAAAAACCACTACATGATCTAACTTTGCATAGTGATGGGTTGTATTACCATCATCTACAAGTGTATGTACCAAGCACACTCAGAGCAACAGTTCTACGGACTCTGCATGATTCCCCATTGGCAGGGCATATGGGCATAAAGAAAACTCAAGATTTAACTTCAATATATTTCTGGTGGCCTACTCTCCTCTCAGATACTGCCGAATATGTCAAGACCTGCAAGATCTGTGCAACAACTAAGACTGGCAAGACCCCCCCTTACGGACAGCTAATTCCGTTACCAACCCCTTATCGTCCTTGGACGGATATAGCTATCGATTTCATAGTCAACCTCCCAATCTCAGAAAGGATCAACACTATACTTGTTGTTGTAGATCTATTTAGCAAAATGGCTCATTTTATACCTTACCACAAACTTCCCACTTCGTCAGAAACAGTTTCACTGATGTTCAACCATGTTTTCAAGCTACATGGACTCCCGAATACTATCACCTCTTACTATATCAGTAAGTTCCGATTCTCAGCCCTTTCTATTTGTTGCCAGAGAATTTAATCTACCTGATACAAACTGCCTTGTTAACTGCTTATGACTTCTGTAAAAGGGAATATTATCAGTTTGCATTCGTGTCTCAACTGTCCTATTGCCAAACAGCCTGCCTCATCACTTTGTATAATAGTTACACTTGCTTAACAACATACAGCTTGCCAAAACACTTGTATACAGTCTCATATGTATATTGTTTAACCGCCAGCCGTTTTTATTTACCGCAATACTTAGCAATTGCTATAACATATCTACTTGGAAACAGATTAGCAATACTGAGTTGAGCTGGATGCTCACAGGTCTCAGTCATTGTTACAACTGATCCTCATATAAATGTGTTCAGTATCCTCTGATTCTGCACTCTTGTTGTATCCATAAACCTATTGCAGAATCACAGATACACTCACAACATTATTACCTGCAGTTGTGGTCCTAAACTCCCTTCTCCTATTCACAGGGAAGATAAATCACACAAAGAGCCGACACATATGCAAAACGGATGATACTCTTCAGCCAAAAAGAAAGAGGTAGCCGTAGCTTTCTGACCCCTATGTTTCCCTGAAAAAATGACAAACAAGGAAGACGATAGCCGAAAATCCTTGGTCGCTTGTAAGTAGAACTTCAAAGCACAGACTACATCTAAATTATGTAACAGACGTTCCTTCTTAGAAGGATTAGGACACAAGGAGGGAAGAACAATCTCCTGATTAATATTCTTGTTTGAAACAACTTTAGGAAGAAAACCAGGTTTAGTATGTAACACCACCTTATCTGAATGGAAAATAAGATAAGGAGAATCATATTGTAATGCCGAAAGCTCAGACACTAGTCGAGCAGAAGAAATAGCAACCAGAAATAAAACTTTCCAAGATAATAACTTAATATCTATGGAATGTATAGATTCAAACGGAACCCCTTGAAGAACCCTAAGAACTAAATTTAAACTCCAAGGAGGAGCAATTGGTCTAAATATAGGCCTGATTCTAGTCAGAGCCTGATAAAAAGATTGTACATCTGGAACATCTGCCAGACGCTTGTGTAACAAAATAGATAAAGCAGAAATAAGTCCCTTTAAGGAACTTGCTGACAACTCTTTCTCCAATCCGTCTTGGAGAAAAGACAAAATTCTGGGAATCCTAACCCTACTCCATGAGTAGCACTTGGATTCACACCAATAAAGATAATTACGCCATATCTTATGGAAATTTTTCCTAGTAACAGGCTTACGTGCGTGAATTAAGGACCCATATCTCGGAAGCTTGGCATTCTGACGAGATGCCATGAGATCCAACTCCGGCCTGCCCCATCTGAGAATCAGGTTGATAAATACCTCCGGATGGAGTTCCCACTCTCCTGGATAAAATGTCTGTCTGCTCAGAAAATCTGCTTCCCAGTTTTCCACCCCTGGGATGTGGATCGCTGACAGATGGCAAGAGTGAGACTCCGCCCACTGTATTATCTTGGCTACTTCTGTCATCGCTAAGGAACTCCTTGTTCCCCCCTGATGATTGATGTAAGCTACCGTCGTTATCTTGTCCGACTGGAATCTGATGAATTGAGCCGAAGCCAACTGAGGCCAAGCCCGAAGCGCATTGAATATTGCTCTCAACTCTAGGATATTGATGGGAAGGAGAGACTCTGCCTGAGTCCATACAACCTGAGCTCTTAGGGAGTTCCAGACTGCTCCCCATCCTAACAGGCTGGCATCCGTTGTCACTATCACCCATGAGGGTCTGCGGAAGCATGTCCCTTGGGATAGATGAACCAGCGACAACCACCATAGAAGAGAGTTCCTTGTCCCCTGATCTAGATTTATTCGAGGAGACAAATCTGTATAATCCCCATTCCACTGCCTGAGCATGCTTAGTTGCAGAGGCCTGAGATGAAAATGACCAAATGGAACTATGTCCATTGCCGCCACCATCAATCCGATTACCTCCATGCACTGAGCCACAGACGGACGAGGATTGGACTGAATGGTTCGACAGGTATTCAGAATTTTTAACTTTCTGACCTCCGTCAGAAAAATCTTCATTCAAATATTGTCGATTAAAGTTCCCAGAAAGGGTACTCTTGTCTGAGGAACTAACCAACTCTTTTCCAGGTTTACCCTCCACCCGTGGGTCCTTAGGAAGGAAAGCACAATGTCGGTATGGGACCTTGCCAGTTGAAATGATGACGCCTGGACCAGTATATCATCCAGATAAGGCGCCACCGTGATGCCCCGTGGCCTCAGAACCGCCAATAAAGACCCCAGAACTTTTGTGAAAATTCTGGGCGCGGTGGCCAGACCGAAAGGGAGAGCCACAAACTGAAAATGTTTGCCCAGAAAAGCAAACCTCAGGAACTTGTGATGATCTCTGTGGATAGGAACATGAAGATATGCATCCTTTAGATCCACTGTTGTCATAAATTGACCCTCCTGGATCAATGGAAGAATGGTACGAATAGTTTCCATCTTGAAAGATGGAACTCTGAGAAACTTGTTTAGACTCTTGAGATCTAAGATAGGTCTGAAAGTTCTCTCTTTTTTGGGAACTACAAACAGATTTGAATAAAACCCCTGTCCCTGTTCCTGAATTGGAACGGGACAGATTACTCCCATGGAGGAGAGGTCTCTTACACAGTGTAAGAACACCTCTCTTTTTATCTGGTCTACAGATAATCGTGAAAGAAAAAACCTTCCTCTGGGGGAAGAATTTCTGAATTCCAGTTTGTATCCCTAAGACACTATATCTATTGCCCAGGGATCCTGAACATCTCTCATCCAAGCCTGGATGAAGAAAGACAGTCTGCCCCCTACTAAATCCAGTCCCGGATCGGGGGCCAACCCTTTATGCTGACTTTGGAGCAGCAGCAGGCTTCTTGGATTGTTTTCCCTTGTTTCACGACTGGTTGGGTCTCCAGGTAGACTTGGTTTGCGAATAGTTACCTTCCTGTTTAGAGGAAGAGGAAAAGGGGATTCCCTTGAAGTTTCAAAAGGAACGAATATTACTCCGTCGACCTCTCTTTTTGGATTTCTTATCCTGAGGGAGGAGATGACCCTTGCCTCCCGTGATGTCAGAAATAATTTCCTTCAAGTCAGGCCCGAACAGGGTCTTCCCCTTGTAAGGAATAGCCAAAAGCTTAGACTTTGATGACACATCCACAGACCAAGATTTCAACCATAAAGCTCTGCGTGCTAAGATGGAAAACCCCGAACTCTTAGCCGCCAATTTGGTAATCTGCAAAGAAGCATCCGTAAAAAATGGATTAGCTAATTTAAGAGCTTTAATCCTATCATGTATCTCTTCCAAAGAAGTCTCACTTTTAAGAGATTCTTCCAGAGCATCAAACCAATAAGCAGCCGCACTTGTAACCGTAACAATGCAGGCCGCCGGTTGCAATAGCAACCCCTGATGAACATAGATATTCTTAAGGAGACCCTCCAATTTCTTATCCATAGGGTCTTTGAAAGCACAACTATCGATAGGAATAGTAGTTCGTTTAGCCAAGGTGGAAATATCTCCTTCCATCTTAGGAACCGTCTGCCAAGAGTCCCTAATAGCGTCAGCTATAGGGTACATCTTCTTGAAAACGGGAGGAGAGAATGGAATACCTGGTCTCTCTAATTCTTTAGCAATAATCTCTGAAGTTCTCTTAGGAGCTGGAAAAACATCAGAATAAGAAGGGACTTCTAGATATCTGTCCAACTCAATTTCTCTGGAGGAACCACAATTGAATCGCAGTCGTCCAGAGTCACCAAAACCTCCCTCAATAACAGGCGGAGGTGTTCAAGTTTAAACACTGAACCTCTTCTGAATCTGTCAGTGGTAAGACACTTCCTGAATCAGAAAGTTCATCTTTGGATAAGACCTCCATACCCTCCACTTCAGAGTTCTGGGAGGGTACATCTGAGATTGCCATCAAAGTATCAGAAGCTGTATTGACCACTTGGGTGTCCTTCCTTCTGTGTTTGCCTTGGAATACGGGAAAGGCAGATAACGCATCTGAAAGTGTAGATGACATAACAGCAGCTATGTCCTTTAAAGTAATCGCAGCAGAGGCTTCAGAGGTACTTGGCTCCGCTTGAGCGGGCATTAAGGGCTGTGACGCTTGGGGAGAAAGTTACGGCATACTCTGTAACTCATCAGTAGAACCCTGAGAAGCATCCGCTTTTGACAATTTTTTATCAAAGAAAATTTGCTCTTTAAACTGAAGTGCCCTCTCAAAGCATGAGGGACAAAAAGTAACAGGAGGTTCCACATTGGCATATAAACACATAGAACATGTAACGTTTTGAAGATCTTCCATGATAAAATTAAAGCAAGCAAATGTTGGTCGTGGCTTCTTTAAATAATTTGACAATTTTATGCCAGAAAAAAGGAAGAAAACAGCCCTAATATGAGTGCTGTCTGCTAAATCCTTTTAAAACAAAAAGTGTACTGTGCCATTAAAAATTAAACGTTAACAATTTTACTGCAACCAGAAAGAAAAGCTAACAGTTTAACCAAATTATGAAAAAGTGTACTTCTCCGCCCCAACAGCTCTGCTGAGGCGCCTACCTGCCCCCACGGTACACTGACCACTTCCAATCGATACTCAAAATGCCTAAGACCGTCCTGCTTTGATTTTTAACTATGCGGTCTTAGCAAGCACCGGAATCTGCGATCTTAACCGCATGCTTGAAAACCCTTTCTCTGATGCCGGGATCCCGTAGAAAAAAACAACTGCGCGACTTCCAGGCACGCAAAAGCTAAGCCCCGCCCTTTGTAGGCGTCAAGAAAAACATTTCCGAACCCGGCTAATTACATAAGTAAAAAGACAAACGCCGGTCAAAGAAATACCTAAAACAGAACCCCTAGTAAAACACACAGTCCTATATCGGAGCACAAACTATCATTTTCGAAAATCAATGTCCCCAGCGTCTCACCCACAGCACCAACAAAACAGGGCTAATATGTTAGCAAGAGCCCATATAAAAATAACGGTCTGTCATGACTCTGAAAGTCGTACCTTACCGAGTGAGGAGAGAAACTCTTTTCAATAAAGTCTTATTTCCCCATTTATCAGGTAGGTAAATATCCAGCCGTTTCTGAGTTCATCTATATCCCAGAAAAATAAAGGGCTGCACATACCTTAATGCTGAGCGACAGCATGATATCTCACAGGGTCAAGAAGTCTTCTCTCTCCTGTCAGCCTGTGGAAACATATAGGGCCTTAGTTAACATTTGCTAAGACCATCATCAGAAGGGCAGCATTCAGTATGGGAGGCGCAGTGAGAGTTTTGTTCCACCAGTTCCCATTGCTTTAAAGCCACCTGTAGCTCTACTCTAGAGGCTGACAAGGAATACGGCTACACCCTATAATAAAATAGCACTCACTGGTACCATTTTAAAAATAATCTCTTGATTGAAGAATCTAAACTAACACCTCACTTTACCTCTTCCTATCACTAAAACAGGCAAAGAGAATGACTGGAGTGGGAGGGAAGGGAGGAGCTATATATACAGCTCTGCTGTGGTGCTCTTTGCCTCCTCCTTCTGAGCAGGAGGTGATATCCCACAAGGATAAAAACCGTGGACTCATTGTGTCTTTAAAAAGAAACATGATAAATAAATGCCACATAATTGAGCTGAAGAAATAACAGCTTAAAAAATGAAAAGAACACACTTAGCTTTGTAGAATTGTGTTTCAGGGCATCATAGTTTCTACAGTAACATCAGAGTCAGGATCAGAATGAGAATTCTCGCAAAATGTAACAGAAAAAGAAAAACAACATTAGGCAAAACATTTAATTTCCACAATGTAACAGTTTCAGTAGAGAAAAACAAAAGCAGGCATAACAGATTTCAAAGTTCATGAAAACAGCGAGCAATAGAGGGAGAGGGGTAAAATAACTAAAATTTGATGTCAAGAGTGACGCATTACGCAAAAAGAAGTTTAACGAACACCAATAAAAAAAGCAAAACTTACTTCACCACCTCCATATGAGGCAAAGTTTGTAAAACTGAATTGTGGGTGTGGTGAGGGGTGTATTTATAGGCATTCTGAGGTTTGGGAAACTTTGCCCCTCCTGGTAGGATTGTATATCCCATACGTCACTAGCTCATCGACTCTTGCCAATTACATGAAAGAAATGAAAAATTGTCCAACATGACCCAAATAAACTTATACACATAATAACTAAGCCATATAGGAAAAAACTTCCCCAATAAGAGAAGATTTAACCCATTAGTCCCTGCCCACTGCCACTATAATCCTAAACATAAATGGATAATAGATTAGTCCCAAAATTCTGCAGAGTTAACTCCTTAAGTGCAAGTCTCCTTTACCTAGAAGACAAAAAAGCACTTACCTGCAGTCTAGCTGTCCGGCAGGAAGACCGCTCACAAGATGTGAAAGGACACAAACTCCTTAGAGGCCTGTAGAAAAAAGAACGAACAGAGCGACCAAACCCTGGCTTTCTATAACAAGGGCAACAATATGTTAGGAAACAAAGTAAGCACTACCTAACAACTTCCTAACTGCTTAAAAGCCACCACTACTCTACTGAAGAGATTGACGTGGACTCAGCTAGACTTTACAGGGAAAAGTACATAAAAAAGGAATTCATTTCTTCAGACACCAAACTTCACCTCCTCCATTGACAGAGGCAAAGAGAATGACTGGGGATTATGGGTAGCGGGAGTGACACTTAACAGCTTTGCTGTGGCGTTATTTGCCTCTTACTGCTGGCCAGGCGTGATATTCCCACTAGTAATTGAATGACATTGTGGACTCTCCATATCTTAGGAAAGAAAAGTAAATTTATGCTTACCTGATAAATTGATTTCTTCTATGATACGACGAGTCCACAGATTCATCCTTTACTTGTGGGATATTATCCTCCTGCTAACAGGAAGTGGCAAAGAGCAGCACAGGAGAGCTGTCTATATAGCTTCTCCCTTGACTCCATCCCCCAGTCATTCGACCGAAGGTATAGGAAGAAAAAGGAGAAACTAAAAGGTGCAGAGGTGACTGGACACGGATGAACGGGAGGGACAAGACAGATGCCTAAACAGAAGGCACCACTGCTTGAAGAACTTTTCTCCCAAAAATAGCCTCCGAAGAAGCAAAAGTATCAAATTTGGAAAATTTGGAAAAGGTATGAAGTGAAGACCAAGTCACAGCCTTGCAAATCTGTTCAACAGAAGCATCATTTTTAAAAGCCCATGTGGAAGCCACCGCTCTAGTAGAGTGAGCTGTAATTCTTTCAGGAGGCTGCTGTCCAGCAGTCTCGTATGCCAAACGGATGATGCTTTTAAGCCAAAAAGTAAGAGAGGTAGCTGTAGCTTTTTGACCTCTACGCTTTCCAGAATAGACAACAAACAGAGATGTTTAAGTAACAAGTGGAGGTGTTCCAGCTTAAATCTGAAGGACACAACTTCATCATTAATAGAAGGAATTATACTTCCTGAATCCGAAATTTCACCCTAAGATGCACAAAAATCAGACTTCTGAGAGGAAAGATTTTGATTAGCCACCTCAGGATCAGAAACCTTACTGTTTCTATAAAATTCCTTTTGCGTTTTCCCTGCAGCATGGGAAAAGCAGACAGCGCCTCAGATACCGCAGAAGATACCTGGGCAGCAATATCTTGCAAAGTAACTCCAGACGGAGCATGAGAGGAACCACAGGGCACTGCATGTGCAGATAAAAAGGATTGGGACGCTTGAGGAGAAAGCTGTGGCACATCTGAATCAGGAGGCTCCTGAACAGCATCCGCCTTAGCTAATGATGGCTCAGAATAAAAAAAATCTATTTTTATAAGCTAAAGTTCTTTCAATACATGAACAAAAAGGCACTGGGGGTTCCACCTGGGCATCAAAACATATGCTACAGGTAACATCCTGCACAGCCTCCTGAACCATAATACAAAAAAAAAAAAAGCAAATAATTTTTTATTTTTTTTTAAAAACTAACTTATTTTTATCTTTTAACAAAGGATATAATACAGAACCAAAAAAAAAAAAAAAAAAGACGTCCTTTAAATTTACCAAATCAAGATAACATACCCCAGGTAACACTCTGCAACTCAGCAGAATTACTGTGGTGCCCTATCTGTCCTGCAACCCGCAGCAAACTGAGGAAAAAACGATCCCGTTTACAATCCTGATTTACAGAGAAGCAAAAACAGCAAGAAGCCTTCTAAACAGCAGAGAATCAGAAAAATGTGCACCTCACTCTTACAGGAAGTGAAAAAAGCACCAAAAACATAATTTATGCTTATCTGATAAATTTATTTCTCTTGTAGTGTAGTCAGTCCACGGGTCATCCATTATGGGATATATTCTCCTTCCCAACAGGAAGTTGCAAGAGGATCACCCAAGCAGAGCTGCTATATAGCTCCTCCCCTCACATGTCATATCCAGTCATTCGACCGAAACAAGACGAGAAAGGAGAAACTATAGGGTGCAGTGGTGACTGGAGTTTTAATTAAAATTTAGAACTGCCTTAAAAGACAGGGCGGGCCGTGGACAGACTACACTACAAGAGAAATAAATTTATCAGGTAAGCATAAATTATGTTTTCTCTTGTTAAGTGTAGTCAGTCCACGGGTCATCCATTACTTATGGGATACCAATACCAAAGCTAAAGTACACGGATGATGGGAGGGACAAGGCAGGAACACTTAAACAGAAGGAACCACTGCCTGTAGAACCTTTCTCCCAAAAACAGCCTCCGAAGAAGCAAAAGTGTCAAATTTGTAAAATTTTGAAAAGGTATGAAGTGAAGACCAAGTTGCAGCCTTGCAAATCTGTTCAACAGAGGCCTCATTCTTAAAGGCCCAGGTGGAAGCCACAGCTCTAGTGGAATGAGCTGTAATTCTTTCAGGGGGCTGCTGTCCAGCAGTCTCATAGGCTAAACATATTATGCTACGGAGCCAAAAAGAGAGAGAGGTGGCCGAAGCCTTTTGGCCTCTCCTCTGTCCAGAATAAACGACAAACAGAGAAGAAGTTTGCCGAAAATCTTTAGTTGCCTGTAAATAGAACTTCAGGGAACGGACTACGTAAAATTATGCAAAAGACGTTCCGTCTTTGAAGAAGGATTAGGACATAATGATGGAACAACAATCTCTTGATTGATATTCCTGTTAGAAACTACCTTAGGTAAAAACCCAGGTTTAGTACGCAGAACTACCTTGTCTGAATGAAAAATCAGATAAGGAGAATCACAATGTAAGGCAGATAACTCAGAGACTCTTCGAGCCGAGGAAATAGCCATCAAAAACAGAACTTTCCAAGATAACAGCTTAATATCAATGGAATGAAGGGGTTCAAATGGAACACCTTGAAGAACTTTAAGAACTAAGTTTAAGCTCCATGGCGGAGCAACAGTCTTAAACACAGGCTTAATCCTAGCTAAAGCCTGACAAAAAGCCTGAACGTCTGGAACTTCTGCCAGACATTTGTGTAAAAGAATAGACAGAGCAGAAATCTGTCCCTTTAAGGAACTAGCAGATAAACCCTTTTCTAAACCCTCTTGTAGAAAAGACAATATCCTAGGAATCCTGACCTTACTCCATGAGTAACTCTTGGATTCACACCAATATAAATATTTACGCCATATCTTATGGTAAATTTTTCTGTTAACAGGTTTCCCAGCCTGTATTAATGTATCAATAACCGACTCTGAGAAACCACGCTTTGATAGAATCAAGCGTTCAATCTCCATGCAGTCAGTCTCAGAGAAATTAGGCTTGGATGGTTGAAAGGACCCTGGATTAGAAGGTCCTGCCTCAGAGGCAGAGACCATGGAGGACAGGACGACATGTCCACTAGGTCTGCATAACAGGTCCTGCGTGGCCACGCAGGTGCTATCAGAATCACTGATGCTCTCTCCTGTTTGATTCTGGCAATCAATCAAGGCAGCAACAGAAACGGAGGAAACACATAAGCCATCTTGAAAACCCAAGGGGCTGCTAGAGCATCTACCAGCACCGCTCCCGGGTCCCTGGATCTGGATCCTTAACAAGGAAGCTTGGCGTTCTGACGAGACGCCATGAGATCCAGTTCTGGTTTGCCCCAACGCTGAATCAGGTGAGCAAAGACCTCCGGATTAAGTTCCCACTCCCCCGGATGAAAAGTCTGGCGACTTAGAAAGTCCGCCTCCCAGTTCTCCACGCCTGGGATGTGGATCGCTGACAGGTGGCAAGAGTGAGACTCTGCCCAGCGAATTATCTTGGAGACTTCTAACATCGCTAGGGAACTCCTGGTTCCCCCTTAATGGTTGATGTAAGCCACAGTCGTGATGTTGTCCGACTGCAATCTGATGAACCTCAGTGTTGCTAACTGAGGCCAAGCTAGAAGAGCATTGAATATTGCTCTTAACTCCAGAATATTTATTGGGAGGAGTTTCTCCTCCTGAGTCCACGATCCCTGAGCCTTCAGGGAGTTCCAGACTGCGCCCCAGCCCAGTAGGCTGGCATCTGTTGTTACAATCGTCCAATCTGGCCTGTGAAAAGTCATTCCTTTGGACAGATGAACCGGAGACAACCACCAGAGAAGAGAATCTCTGGCCTCCTGGTCCAGATTCAGTAGAGGGGACAGATCTGAATAATCCCCATTCCACTGACTTAGCATGCATAATTGCAGCGGTCTGAGATGCAGGCGCGCAAATGGCACTATGTCCATAGCCACGACCATTAAGCCGACCACTTCCATGCACTGAGCTACTGATGGCCTTGGAATGGAATGAAGGACACGGCAAGCATTTAGAATCTTTGATAACCTGGACTCCGTCAGGTAAATCTTCATCTCTACAGAATCTATCAGAGTCCCTAGAAAAGGAACCCTTGTGAGTGGTAACAGAGAACTCTTTTCCAAGTTCACTTTCCACCCATGCGACCTCAGAAATGCAAGAACTATCTCTGTATGAGACTTTGCATTTTGAAAACTCGACGCTTGTATCAGAATGTCGTCTAGGTACGGAGCCACCGCTATGCCTCGCGGTCTCAGTACCGCCAGAAGTGAGCCCAGAACCTTTGTAAAAATTCTCTGGGCCGTAGCTAACCCAAAGAGAAGAGCTACAAACTGGTAATGCCTGTCTAGAAAGGCAAACCTTAGGTACCGATAATGATCCTTGTGAATCGGTATGTGAAGGTAGGCATCCTTTAAGTCCACTGTGGTCATATACTGACCCTCTTGGATCATGGGTAGGATGGTTCGAATAGTTTCCATTTTGAACGATGGAACTCTTAGGAACTTGTTTAAGATCTTTAAGTCCAAGATTGGTCTGAAGGTCCCCTCTTTTTTGGGAACCACGAACAGATTTGAGTAAAACCCTTGCCCTTGTTCCGTTCGCGGAACTGGGTGAATCACTCCCATTACTAAGAGGTCTTGCACACATTGTAGAAATGCGTCTTTCTTTATTAGGTTCGTTGATAACCTTGACAGATGAAATCTCCCTTGTGGAGGAGAAGCTTTGAAGTCCCGAAGGTATCCCTGAGATATGATCTCCAACGTCCAGGGATCCTGGACATCTCTTGCCCAAGCCTGGGCAAAGAGAGAGAGTCTGCCCCCCACTAGATCCGTTCCCGGATAGGGGGCCCTTCCTTCATGCTGTCTTAGGGGCAGAAGTAGGCTTTCTGACCTGCTTGCCCTTGTTCCAGGATTGGTTGCTTTTCCAACCCTGTCTGTAACGAGCAGCAGTTCCTTCCTGTTTTGGAACGGAGGAAGTTGATGCTTCTCCTGCCTTGAAATTACGAAAGGCACGAAAATTAGACTGTTTGGCCTTTGATTTGGCCCTATCCTGAGGAAGGGAGTGACCCTTACCTCCCGTAATGTCAGCAATAATTTCTTTCAAACCGGGCCCGAATAAGGTTTGCCCTTTGAAAGGAATATTAAGCAATTTAGATTTAAAAGTCACATCTGCTGACCAGGATTTAAGCCATAGCGCTCTGCGCGCCTGGATGGCAAAACCGGAGTTCTTAGCCGTTAGTTTGGTTAAGTGCACAGCGGCGTCCGAAACAAATGCATTAGCTAGCTTAAGTGCTTTAAGCTTGTTCATAATCTCATCCAATGTTGCTGTGCGAATGGCCTCTTCTAGAGACTCAAACCAGAAAGCCGCCGCAGCAGTGACGGGCGCAATGCATGCAAGGGGTTGCAATATAAAACCTTGTTGAACAAACATTTTCTTAAGGTATCCTAATTTTTTATACATTGGATCTGAGAAAGCACAACTATCCTCCACAGGGATAGTGGTGCGTTTAGATAAAGTAGAAACTGCTCCCTCCACCTTAGGGACCGTCTGCCATAAGTCTCGTGTGGCAGCGTCTATTGGGAACATTTTTCTAAATATCGGAGGAGGGGAAAAGGGCACAACGGGTCTATCCCACTCCTTGCTAATAATCTCTGTAAGCCTTTTAGGTATAGGAAAAACGTCAGTACACACCGGCACCGCATAGTATTTATCCAGCCTACATAACTTCTCTGGGATCGCGACCGTGTCACAATCATTCAGAGCCGCTAACACCTCCCCTAGCAATACGCGGAGGTTCTCAAGCTTAAATTTAAAATTTGAAATTTCTGAATCCGGTCTCCCTGGATCAGATCCGTCACCCACAGAATGAAGCTCTCCGTCCTCATGTTCTGCAAATTGTGACGCAGTATCGGACATGGCTCTCGTGTCATCAGCGCGCTCTGTCCTTAACCCAGAGCTATCGCGCTTGCCTCTTAACTCAGGCAAATTAGATAATACTTCTTTCATAACATTAGCCATATCTTGTAAAGTGATTTGTAAGGGCCTTGATGTAAATGGTGCCACAACATCACGCACCTCCTGAGCGGGAGGCGCAGGTACTGACACGTGAGGAGAGTTAGGCGGCATAACTTCCCCCTCGATGTCTGGTGATAATTTCTTTACCGGTAAAGATTGACCTTTATTTAAAGTAATATCAATACAATTGGTACACATATTTCTATTGGGCTCCACATTGGCTTTAAAACATAGTGAACAAGCAGATTCATCTGTATCAGACATGTTTAAACAGACTAGCAATGAGGCTAGCAAGCCTGGAAATTACTTTCAGAAAATTTTCCAGCAATGTAAAAAAACGATGCTGCGCTTTTAAAACACAAAAAGACAATTACAGTTGAAATAACAATGAACAAATTCAGTTATAGCAACCAAATTTTACATTAAATGTATGAAATCAGCAGAGGATTGAACCCACAAATAACGGATGATTAACCCCTTAATACCCAAAAACGGATAAACAAATTAACAGTTAACGTTTTTATCACAGTCAAACACACTGTCACAGGTCTGCTGTGACTGATTACCTCCCTCAAATATAAATTTTGAAGACCCCTGAGCTCTCCGGAGATGTCCTGGATCAAGGAGGAAGAAACAGGAAGACTATGATTGAATTTTAACTGCGCAACAAGGCGCTAACACAAAGCCCCTCCCAGTCATATTACACAGTGGGAGATCAGCTATAACGGTTTCTATGCAGAAATATACGTTAGCCATGTGGAAAAAATCATGCCCAAAGAGATTTATCACCAAGTACCTCACAAAACGAATAACATGCCAGTAAACGTTTTAAAAAACAACATTTCATATGTTGTGTAAAGTTATCACTAAGCCTGCTACCAGTCGCTTCTACTGCAGTTAAGGCTCATACATTATTACAGTATTACCAGTATTTTTTCAGTCAAAATCTATTCCATAGAAAATAACTCTACTGTGTATACATTTACCAGCCTGATACCAGTCGCTACTACTGCATTTTAGGCTGTACTTACATCATATGGGTATCGGCAGTGTTTTCTTAGTCAATTCCATTCCTAGAAAATATTTTACTGCACATACCTCATTTTCAGGGGACCCCGCATGCTATTCCCTTTTCTGAAGTTACCCCACTCCTCAGAATGTGCGAGAACAGCCAGTGGATCTTAGTTACGTCTGCTAAGATCATAGAAAACGCAGGCAGATTCTTCTTCCAATACTGCCTGAGAGAAAAAAACAGCACACTCCGGTGCCATTTAAAATAACAAACTTTTGATTGAAGAATAACTAATTAAAAAACTCCTAACTCCTCTCACGACCTCCTTCTTTGTTGAGTGTTGCAAGAGAATCACTGGATATGACATGTGAGGGGAGGAGCTATATAGCAGCTCTGCTTGGGTGATCCTCTTGCAACTTCCTGTTGGGAAGGAGAATATATCCCATAAGTAATGGATGACCCGTGGACTGACTACACTTAACAAGAGAAAAGAAACTGACATCAAAGAATCAGAACCTTCTTAAAAGGCTGGTCCTACAGCATACATAAAAGCACATTTTTTTTTTTTTTAAAAAAAACAACTTTCTTGAAAACAGGCTTAAAAACAAACAAAAACACCCCAAAAAAGTACATAATCCGTTACTAAAAACAGATCCTTACAGAGCCATCAATAAAAACAGAATTTATGCTTACCTGATAAATTACTTTCTCTTGTGATGTATCGAGTCCACGGATTCATCCTTTACTTGTGGGATATTCTCCTTCCCAACAGGAAGTGGCAAAGAGAGCACACAGCAGAGCTGTCCATATAGCTCTCCCTCCAGCTCCACCCCCCAGTCATTCGACCGAAGGTTAGGAAGAAAAAGGAGAAACCATAGGGTGCAGTGGTGACTGTAGTTTAAACAAAAAAGCTGTTAAAGTGAAATTAGAGGCGCCCTCATATACTAGCTATTATTAAATTGCCAGTGTTAATGTGCTATGTGCTACAACAAAGTGATGATCGTAGAACTTGTCACTAATTGTTTTGATATATATCAGTCCAATAAGTAATGTAACAAGCAAAATAACAACCTACATATATATATATATAAATGTTAGACTCAAAAGATAATGTTGTAATAAAGTATACTACAATGAAATAACTATCTCTTTATCGGTAAAACAAAGGATAGTCCACACTCTAAGAGGTATTTTGAAAATCTCCAGGCAGCAGACTCATTCCAGATAGGTGTTGGCAATCACAGGTTCTGTTCAAAAAGAGAAAAGAGAAGAGGCGCCAAATGGTGTGTACCGTTTAAAATTCAGCAGGCCAAGCCCCCAAATAAAAACTACTTACGTATGTAAGTGGCCTGCTGAATTTTAAACGATACACACCATTTGGCGCCTCTTCTCTTTTCTCTTTTTAAACAAAAAAGCTATCTGACTTAATAGCCAGGGTGGGCCGTGGACTCAATACATTACAAGAGAAAGTAATTTATCTGGTAAGCATAAATTCTGTTTTCTCTTGTAAGGTGTATCGAGTCCACGGATTCATCCTTTACTTGTGGGATACCAATACCAAAGCTTTAGGACATGGATGAAGGGAGGGAACAAGACAGGTACCTTAAATGGAAGGCACCACTGCTTGTAAAACCTTTCTCCCAAAAACAGCCTCCAAAGAAGCAAAAGTATCGAATTTGTAAAATTTGGAAAAAGTATGCAGCGAAGACCAAGTCGCTGCCTTACAAATCTGTTCAACAGAAGCCTCATTTTTAAAAGCCCATGTGGAAGCCACTGCTCTGGTAGAATGAGCAGTAATTGTTTCGGGAGGCTGCTGGCCAGCAGTCTCATAAGCCAAACGGATGATGCTTTTCAGCCAAAAGGAAAGAGAGGTAGCAGTCGCCTTCTGACCTCTCCTCTTACCAGAATAGATAACAAACAATGAAGGTGTTTGTCTGAAATCCTTAGTTGCTTGTAAATAGAACTTTAAAGCACGAACCACATCAAGATTGTGTAACAGACGTTCCTTATTCGAAGAAGGATTAGGACACAGAGAAGGAACAACAATTTCCTGGTTAATATTCTTATATGATACAACCTTAGGAAGAAAACCGGGTTTGGTACGCAAAACTACCTTATCTGCATGGAAAACCAGGTAAGGTGAATCACACTGTAAAGCAGATAACTCTGAAACTCTTCGAGCAGAAGAGATAGCTACCAAAAACAAAACTCTCCAAGATAAAAGCTTAATATCTATGGAATGTAAAGGTTCAAACGGAACCCCTTGCAGAACTGAAAGAACTAAATTCAGACTCCATGGCGGAGCCACAGGTCTATAAACAGGCATGATTCTGACTAAAGCCTGACTAAACGCTTGAACGTCTGGTACCTCTGCCAGACGTTTGTGTAAAAGAATAGACAAAAGCAGATATCTGTCCTTTTAAGGAACTAGCTGATAATCCTTTCTCCAATACTTCTTGGAGAAAGGATAATATCCTGGGAATCCTAACCTTACTCCATGAGTAACCCTTGGATTCACACCAAAAAAGATATTTTCGCCAAATCTTATGGTAGATTTTCCTGGTGACAGGCTTTCTAGCCTGAATCAGGGTATCAATAACCGACTCAGAGAAACCACGCTTTGATAGAATTAGGTGTTCAATCTCCAAGCAGTCAGACGCAGAGAAATTAGATTTGGATGCTTGAAAGGACCTTGTATTAGAAGGTCCTGCCTCATTGGTAGTGTCCATGGTGGGACAGATGACATGTCCACTAGGTCTGCATACCAGGTCCTGCGTGGCCACGCAGGTGCTATAAGAATCACCGAAACCCTCTCCTGCTTGATTCTGGCAACCAGACGAGGGAGGAGAGGAAACGGTGGAAAAACATAGGCCAGATTGAAGGACCAAGGCGCTGCTAGAGCATCTATCAGCACCGCCTGAGGATCCCGGGACCTGGACCCGTAAAGAGGAAGTTTGGTGTTCTGACGGGACGCCATCAGATCCAATTCTTGAGTGCCCCATAGCTGAGTCAGCTGGGCAAATACCTCCGGGTGGAGTTCCCACTCCCCCGGGTGAAAAGTCTGACGACTTAGAAAATCCGCCTCCCAGTTGTCTACTCCTGGGATGTGAATTGCTGAGAGATGGCAGGAGTGATCCTCCGCCCACCTGATTATTTTGGTTACTTCCGTCATTGCTAGGGAACTCCTTGTTCCCCCTTGATGATTGACGTAAGCTACAGTCGTGATGTTGTCCAACTGAAATCTGATGAATTTGGCCGCGGCTAGCTGAGGCCATGCCTGAAGCGCGTTGAATATTGCCCTCAGTTCCAGAATGTTTATCGGGAGAAGAGCTTCTTCCCGAGACCATAAGCCCTGAGCTTTCAGGGAGTCCCAGACTGCACCCCTGCCCAACAGACTGGCGTCTGTCGTTACGATGATCCACTCTGGTCTGCGGAAACACATTCCCTGAGACAGGTGATCCTGAGACAACCACCAGAGAAGAGAATCTCTGGTCCAGCTGTATTTGAGGAGACAAATCTGCATAATCCCCATTCCACTGTTTAAGCATGCATAGTTGCAGTGGTCTGAGGTGTATCCGTGCAAAAGGGACTATGTCCATTGCCACTACCATTAATCCGATTGTCTCCATGCAATGAGCTACAGATGGCCGAGGAATGGAATGAAGGGCTCGGCAAGTGGTTAAGAGTTTTAACTTTCTGACCTCTGTCAGAAATATTTTCATTTCTACAGAGTCTATCAGAGTTCCTAGGAAGGAAACTCTTGTGAGGGGGGAGAGAGAACTCTTTTTGATGTTCACCTTCCACCCGTGAGACCTCAGAAAAGCCAATACAATTTCCGTGTGAGACTTGGACCTTTGGAAAGTCGACGCCTGAATTAAGATGTCGACTCTAGATAAGGCGCCACTGCTATGCCCCGCGGTCTTAGATAGATAAGGCGCCACTGCTATGCCCCGCGGTCTTAGAACCGCCAGGAGGGACCCTAGCACCTTTGTGAAAATTCTGGGAGCAGTGGCCAACCCGAAAGGAAGAGCCATAAACTGGTAATGCTTGTCCAGAAAGGCGAACCTGAGAAACTGGTGATGATCTTTGTGGATAGGAATGTGCAGATACGCATCCTTTAAATCCACGGTGGTCATATATTGACCGTCCTGGATCATTGGTAAGATTGTCCGAATGGTCTCCATCTTGAATGATGGGACTCTGAAGAATTTGTTTAGAATTTTGAGATCCAGGATTGGTCTGAAAATTCCTTCTTTCTTGGGAACCACAAACAGGTTTGAGTAAAAACCCAGCCCTTGTTCCGCAATTGGAACTGGGTGGATCACTCCCATTGTATGTAGGTCTTCTACACAGCGTAAGAACGCCTCTTTCTTTGTCTGGTCTGAAAACAGACGAGAAATGTGGAACCTTCCCCTTGGAGGGGAGTCCTTGAATTCTAGAAGATATCCCTGGGATACAATCTCTAAGGCCCAGGCCTGAGCGAAGAGAGAGAGTCTGACCCCTACTAGATCCGGTCCCGGATCTGGGGCTACCCCTTCATGCTGTCTTAGAGGCAGCTGCAGGCTTCTTGGCCTGTTTACCCTTGTTCCAGCCTTGGTAAGGTTTCCAGGCTGATCTGGGTTGGGAAGCGTTACCCTCTTGCTTTGCAGCAGGGGAGGATGAAGCGAGACCGCTCCTGAAATTCCGAAAGGAACGAAAATTATTTTGTTTGTTCTTTATCTTGAAGCACTTGTCCTGAGGGAGAGCATGGCCTTTTCCCCCAGTGATTTCTGAAATAATCTCTTTCAATTCAGACCCGAAGAGGGTCTTTCCTTTGAAAGGGATGTTCAAGAGTTTGGATTTTGACGACACATCGGCCAGCCAGGACTTTAGCCATAGCATTAAAATGGCGAAACCTGAGTTCTTTGCCGCTAACTTAGCTAGTTGGAAAGCGGCATCTGTGATAAAAGAATTAGCCAGCTTAAGAGCCTTAATTCTGTCCATAATGTCCTCATATGAGGTCTCCGTCTGGAGCGCATCTTCCAGAGCCTCAAACCAGAAAGCAACTGCAGTGGTTACAGGAAGAATGCACACAATAGGTTGGAGAAGAAAACCTTGTTGAACAAAAATTTTCTTAAGTAAACCCTCTAATTTTTTATCCATAGGGTCTTTGAAAGCACAACTGTCTTCAATTGGTATGGTTGTGCGTTTAGCAAGTGAAGAAACAGCCCCCTCCACCTTAGGGACCATCTGCCACGAGTCCCGCATGGGGTCAGATATGGGGAACATTTTCTTAAAAACAGGAGGGGGAACGAAGGGAATACCTGGTCTATCCCACTCCCTAGTAACGATATCCGCAATCCTCTTAGGGACCGGGAACACATCAGTGTAAACAGGAACTTCTAGATACTTGTCCATTTTACACAATTTCTCTGGAACCACCATAGGGTTGCAGTCATCCAGAGTAACTAATACCTTCCTGAGCAATAAGCGGAGGTGTTCTAGTTTAAATTTAAATGCCAACGTATCTGAATCCGTCTGAGGAGAAACCTTTCCTGAATCGGAAATTTCTCCCTCAGACAGCACATCCCTCACCCCAACTTCAGAGCGTTGTGAGGGTATATCAGATACGGTTACTAAAGAGTCAGAATGCTCAGTATCTGTTCTTAAAACAGAGCTATCACGCTTTGCAGGTAACACAGGCTGTTTAGATAAGAACTCTGAGAGGGTATTATTCATAACTGCCGCCAAGTCTTGCAAGGTAAAAGAGTTAGACGCACTAGAGGTGCTAGGCGTCGCTTAAGCGGGCGTAACTGGTTGTGACATTTGGGGAGAGGTTGACGGGCTAACCTCGTTACCTTCTGTCTGAGAATCATCTTGGGCCACATTTTTAAGTGCAACAATATGTTCTTTAAAGTGTATAGACATTTCAGTACAAGTGGGACACATTCTGAGAGGGGGTTCCACCATGGCTTCTAAACACATTGAACAAGGATTTTCCTTGGTGTCAGACATGTTTAACAGACTAGTAGTAAAAACAAGCAGGCTTGGAAATCACTTTAATCAAGTAAAAACACTTTGAAAAAAACGTTACTGTGCCTTTAAGAGATAAAAAGGCACACAATTTTGCAAAACAGTGAAAAATGCAGCAAACTTTTCAAAATTTTTACAGTATGTATCTAAAGCATTAGTAAGATTGCACCACTAGCAATAAAAACGATTAACCCCTTAATGCCCAAACCGGATCGACAGTAAGCCAAAAAAAACTGTTAAAAAACGTTCAGCACCTTGCCACAGCTCTGCTGTGGCCCTACCTGCCCTTAGGAACCAGATTTGTGGGGAAAAAGCTTCTTATAGGACTTAAAACTGCAGCAGGACCCTCCATGTGAAACAGCCTGAACTTCTAGTCAAATATAACTGCGCATCTGAGGCGCAAAATGAGGCCCCTCCCACCTCACTACGGTGCTCGTGAGGCCTAAAGAAACACTCCCATGTGTTTTAATAATAGCCATGTGGGTAACAACCCCTGAAAGAAACCCAAAGGAACCTTCAAAGTGTCACAAAAAAACAATATTTTCAATAAAAACCGTTTGCCTTGAAAGTAGTGTCAACCAGCATAAACTAGCCCTGTCATGTAAGCTTGAAATTCCATACTTAGTCTCTGAATACAGCTTACCCTTTCCTCATGGGGATATTATCAGTCTTTTCTAGAATTATCACAGTCTTGTCTAGAAATAAATGACTGAACATACCTTATTGCAGCCTAACCTGCAAACCGTTCCCCCCAACTGAAGTTTTCTTGCACTCCTCAGTCCTTTGTGGGAACAGCAGTGGATTTTCGTTACAACATGCTAAAATCATCTTCCTCCCTGCAGAAATCTTCATCTCCTTTCTGCTAGAGAGTAAATAGTACACACCGGTACCATTTAAAATAAACTCTTGCTTGTAGAAAATAAAAACTACATTTTTTCCACCACATTCACTTTACCCTTCCGATTGCTTAGAGCCGGCAAAGAGAATGACTGGGGTGTGGAGCTGGAGGGGGAGCTATATGGACAGCTCTGCTGTGTGCTCTCTTTGCCACTTCCTGTTGGGAAGGAGAATATCCCACAAGTAAAGGATGAATCCGTGGACTCGATACATCTTACAAGAGAAATAAATAACTCCTTACAATAACAGTGTCTGCAAAAACTGCCATAAAAACCTGCACCCTGACAGGAATAATAAAAAACGTTCCCCTGCAGTGTTTCAGCTGAATAAGTGCCACATTTTTTACCAAGAGGTGACGTTTTCTTAGCCAATAGGCGTGTGGTAAATCCGGTTTGGCGCCCATGGGAGCCTGATTTACTGCATGGCTATTTGCTAAGAGGTGAAAATGTCACCTCTTTGCAAAATATTTTTTTGCCATGGGCTGCTGTAGCATCTAAGAACAGCGAATGGTTGAAACGAATAAAGGCACTTTCTGCAAGAAGTCATACTTCAACAACACTATGGTTGACTTTCACTTTAATGTTCTTAATAGTGGTCTTATTTAGGATGATGTAATTTTTGTGTTTTTTGAGTGTATTTTTATTGTAACAAAATAAATATATTTTGCTTTTTAGAGCCAGTTTCAACTGGTTAATTACTCAAATTATCATTATTTTACAAGTTCATTGTAAAAAGTGCTGAGGTTTTTCGGATCTGTCTTACACCAGTCACATTTGACAAGTAATTTTTAGAGTTATAAAAATAAAAAGTAGAAAGAGATCAGTTTCTGATAAGCCAGCTAACCATTTAAAGTCACATGCCAAACCATTAAAAGGCACATAACATCCAACATTTTTCATGATTGGAAAGATGCTTAAAACTGTAAGTTCTTTCTAAATGTACTTATATTATCAAATTGTCTGTTTTCTTACTATTCTTTGTTGAAAAGCAGGAAAGTAAGCTCAGGAGTGTGCACGTGCCTGCAGCACTATATGGCAGCAGTTTTGCAACAATGTCATTCATCAGTAAGCGCCCTAGATGGCAGCACTATTTCCTGTCATGTAGTGATCCAGACATGTGCATATCTCTTCAATAAAGAATACCATGAAGCGAATTTGTAATTGAAGTAAATTGGAACTGTATTCTCTATCAGATAGAGAATACAGTTTCCAATTTACTTCAATGAAATAATTTTTTTTTGGGTTTCATATCCGTTTAAGAAAACAGAGTGTTTGCATAAACTGTAAGACCCTATTCTTATGCGATAACCTATGTAAGTGGCATACTGCTGTAGAAGCTTTTAAATGTTTTTGTTCAACTCACCACTCTAAGATGGTGCTTGATGTTGGACTATAGTTAGTCTTGAAGTCTGTTAGGTCCACAGAGCTATCTGTGCACTCCTGCAGCACTAAAAGCACACTTTGAAAGCTGGTTACATTGTCACATGTAATCTCTAAGAAAACACCTAATTGGATGCCGGTCAGCTAATAATGCCACCCTACAGACTCTGTTTTAAGGTATAAGGGAAAGGGGGAAAATTGGATCTTTTGTTACTCATCTCATTGGTTGCTGGGTTACGTTTTTCTTTTTCATAAACACTGCATGTAAAAGCCTGCTTTCATATGAATTCATTTCACTGATTTCCCTGTCCCCCAGAAGAAAATAATCCTTGCTAACCAATCACAAACTAATATTCAGATATAGAACAAACTCTGTTTGCACATGTGCAGTTGAGAGAGACTGGGTAGGCAAGCTCTTATCTCTTACCTAAAAGGGATACTAAATCCAATTTTTTTAGCGATTCAGATAGAGCACACAATTTTAAGCAACTTTCTAATTTACTACTATATTTTATTTGTTCTCTTGCTATCTTTATTTATTAAAGCAGAAAAGTAAAGCTTAGGAGCTGGTACTTTTTTGGTTCAGAACATACGCTTGACTGAATGTAGTCACCAATAAACAAGCATTATCCAGGGTGTAGAACCTAAAATAGGCTGGCTCCTAAGCTTTACATTCCTGTTTTTAAATAAAGATAGCTAGACAACGAAAAAATTAATAGGAGTAAATTAGAAAGTTGCCTAAGATTGCATGCTCTATTTAAACCATGATAAAAAAAAAAGAAAATGTATGCTTACCTGATAAATTTATTTCTTTTTTTGACACGATGAGTCCACAGATCTTCTTAATTACTAATGGGATATTCACCTCCTGGTCAGCAGGAGGAGGCAAAGAGCACCACAGCAGAGCTGTTAAATAGCTCCTCCCTTCCCTCCCACTCCAGTCATTTGACCGAAGTTAGGAAGAGAAAGGAAAAGCCAAGGTGTAGAAGTGTCTGAAGTTTACAATAACCCACAACCTGTCTTAAAAGAACAGGGCGGGCCGTGGACTCATCGTGTCAAAAAATAAATAAATTCATCAGGTAAGCATACATTTTCTTTACTTTTTTAAGACACGATGAGCCCACGGATCATCTTTATTACTAATGGGATTCAATACCCAAGCTAGAGAACACAGATGATATGGGAGGGACAAGACATGTAACCTTAACGGAAGGCACCACTGCTTGAATAACCTTACTCCCAAAAGCGGCCTCAGCCGAAATAAAAGTATCAAATACGAAAAACCTTGAAAAAGTGTGAAGAGAAGACCAAGTTGCAGCCTTGTAAACTTCCCCGTAGAATGAGCCGTAACTCACTCTGGAGGCTGCTGTCCACGAGACTCATATGAAAAAAACATAATACTCTTCAGTCAAAAAGAAAGAAGTAGCCATAGCTTTCTGTCCCTTGCGGTTTCCTGAGAAAACCACAAAGAATTAGACAGACGAAAGTCCTTAGTCGCCTGCAAGTAAAACTGTAAAGCACGGACCACGTCCAAATTGTGCAAAAGCCATTGCGTCTGAGAAGGATAGAGCACAAAGGAGGAACAACAATCTCCTGATTAATGTTCCGATCAGAAACAATATCAAGAAAAAAAAACCTAATTTAGCACGTAATTACCTTATCTGAATGAAAATAAGGTAAAGAGACTCATACTGCAATGTCGAGAGCTCTGACACTCTACTAGCAGAAGAAAAAAACAACAAGAAAGAAAACATTCCAAGATAACTTAATATCTAAGGAATGCATAGGCTCAAACGGAGCCCCTAGATGAAACCTAAATTCAGAATCCATGGAGGAGTAACTGATTTGAACACAGGCCTGATCCTGACCAAGGCCTGAAAAAATGATTGTACATCTGGAACATCCACCAGACGTCTGAAACAAAATAGATAAGGCCGAGATTTGACCCTTTAGAATGGAACTAGACGATAAGTCTATCAGCAAACCTTCTTGGAGAAAAAACAAAATTCTAGGAATCCAAACTCTACTCCATGAGTAGCCCTTGGATTCACACCAAGAGAGATATATTTATGCCATATCTTAAGGAAAATCGTCCTAGTTACAGGCTTACGAGCCCGAATCATAGTCTCTATGACAGAAAAACCTCGCTTGGATAGAAGAAAACAATCATCTCCAAGCAATAGTCTTCTAAGAAACTAGATTTGGGTGAAGAAAAAACAGCCTGCTCAGGAAGTCCGCCTCCCATTCGTCCACCCCTGGAATGCGGATTGCCGACAGGCAAAAAAATGGGCCCTCGCCCATTGAAGTATCTTGGTTACCTCTGTCATTAATAAGGAACTCCTCGTTCCTACCTGATGATTGACGTCAGCCACTGAAGATATTTTGTCCGACTGAAACCTGATAAATTGGGCCGAAACTAACTGAGGCCAGGCCAGAAGAGCATGAAAGCTTGCTCTCAGCTCCAGGATGTTCATAGGAAGAACAGACACTGACTGAATCCACCCACCCTGAGTCTTTAGGGAACCCCAGACAGCTCCCCAACCTAGAAGGCTGGCGTCTGTGGACACAATCACCCCAGATGGCCTGCAAAAGTAGGTTCCCTGGGAAAGACAATCCAGAGACAACCATCATAGAAAAGAATCCCTTGTCTCCTGCTCAAGTAGTATTCGAGGAGACACATCCGTATAATCTCTGTCCATCGCCTGAGCATGATTAACTGCAGAGATCTGAGGTGGAATCGAGCAAATGGGAAGATGTTCATTTCCGCCACCAACAGCCCAATAACCCCATACACTGAACCACTGATGGCCGAGGATGGACTGAAGGAATCGATAAGTATCAATAAGCTTTGATATCCTGACTTCTGTCAGAAAAATCTACACTGATAGGGAAGCTAATATAGTTCCCAATAGAGTTACCCTTGTATTCGGGACTAAAACTCTCGTCCAAATATACCTTCCATCCGTGAGATCGCAAGAAGGATAACACCAAATCCGTATGGAATCTTGCTTGTTTTAATTAGGACGCCTGGACTAGAAGGTCATCCAGATAGGGTGTCACTGCAATGTCCTTAACCGAAGCACCACCATTAATGATCCCAGAACATTTGTGTGTTTTAATTTTTTTTATTTATTTTTTTTAAACTGGAAGTTGTGGCAAGACCTAAGGGAAGAGCCACGAACTGGTAATGTTTGTCCAGAAAGGAACAACATTAGAAACTCGTGATTATTCTTGTGAATGGTGACATGCAGGTACACGTCCTTTAAACCACCGTTGTCATAAATTGACCCCCTTGGATCAGAGGAAGAATGGAACCAACAGTTTCCATCTTGAAGGACGGTACTCTGAAAAAAATTTGTTAAACTCTTAGGATCTAGAAGTGGACTGAAGGTTCCCTCTTCTTTGGGAACCACAAATAGATTGGAGCAAAAACCCCGACCCTGTTCCCGTATTGGAACTGGAAAAGTCACTCCCAGGATGGGAAGGTCTCTTACGCAGTGTAAGAACGCCTCACTTTTTGTCTGATCTGCAGAAAATCTTGAAAGCAGAACCCTGCCTTTGGGAGGAAAATTATTGAACTCTAGTTTGTATCCCTGGGACACTATTTCCATTGCCCAGGGATCCTGAACATCAATAACCCAAGCATGGAGCGAAGGAGGAAGTCTGCCCCCTACAAGATCCGGACCCGGATCGGGGACATGCTCTTCATGCTGTCTTTGATTTGACAGCAGGCTTTTTGGATAAATATCCTTGGATTCCAAGATTGATTGGGTCTCCATACAGGTGAAGACTGTTCCTGATTGGAAGCAACACAGGAAGAATGTCCCTTGATTTTCAAAAGAAACTGTCGCTCTGTCGTCCTTATATGTTTGTTTCTCTTTATCTTGAATGAGAAAATGACCCATACCGAGATATTGGATAAAATCTGACAGGCCAGGTTCAAACAAGGTCTTCCCCTTGTAAGGGATCGTCAAAGATTATACTAAGATGAGGCATCTGCAGACCAAGACCTTTCCTAACGCTCTGCAGCCACATGGCAAAGACTGAAATCTCAGCTCCCATCCTAAAAACCTGAAGGGGAGCATCTGAAGTAAAGGAGTTGATTAGCTGAATCGCCTTTATCCTATTCTGGAATTCCTTGAGAGTGTCGTCTGTCCGAATATGATCAGATAACACCTCAACCAGTACGCCGCCGCCCTAGTAAGAGAGCAGTACAAACCGTAGGTAACTAACACTGACGGACACACAGCCTTTGATAGGATCTGCTCTATTTGGAGAAAAAAGGGGAAACCCTTTAACTTTCCCCCTATCCAAACATTGAATGCCTATTTGGTACAAACAAAAAACTTTTACCATGAAGGGCACATCAAATTGGTAATATAGTTTACTGGACTAATTATGATTGACCAACGCCCAGGGTAGCATCCTTAAGATGCAAACGGAGGTGTACAGGCCTTTACAACCTCAGTACTAAACAAAGGGATTACTCAGAGAGAGTCTGAGATTACCTCCTATATACTACCGAAGTATCTTCCTCTACAGGCCTCATGGAAGAAAATTAGGAATATTTAATACAGTATCAGCAAAATGAACTGATAAAATACATATCCTCAATCATTTTCCCTACAACATGAGAAAAATAAACAATGCAACAGATATCGCTTCAATGAAAGAAGGATGCGATATCTGGCAAAGTAACTTCCTGATGAGGAAGCGCAGGGCAATGCATGTGTGGGCTATCAATTTTTTTTTTTATATATTCCTATAGAAAAATCTCTCACAACAGAAAGAAACAGAGAAAGGGATAGGAGGTACCACATTTATTTGTAAATAAGGAGACACTATGTAGGGTCTCTGGAACCAATCTGACTCACATATAAGTGATTAGCAATAATAAAGAAAAAACTGACAGAAAAAAAAAACCTGACTGTCTCTTTAATTTTTAAAGTGTAACGTTTTTATGCACTTTATTGTGTCTAACTCTTTTAAAGTGTAACCCTCGATAATTATCATTACAGGGAACTTGGGCTCTAGTGTAAACATGACTGCTCCTTCTATCGCCTCAGCAAAGGTGCCTGCCAGCCCTTCCACAAAAATTCTGGACTCAGTGTTTATAGTACTGTCCGATACAACAAACAAACACCTAGAGGTCTCCACTGATCCTTCCGGTAAGGAAACTTATATCAAAAGGATGCGCACCAACATTGGTGCCACACGAAAACTCCACCCATCATGGGCATTACCCAACACCATCTCCCGGTCGCCATTAATGTTTTACACATGAAAGCGCCAGGAGGGAAAACAACAGACCGCTCTAGCCTCAAACCGCGTGGTAGCCGTTTGCAATGTACAGGGCAGCTGCCAGACCCAGATATGCAGCATACATGTGGAAACACCTCACATTAAGATTGCATTACCGCGTGGCAGCCGTTAGCAACATGCAATGTACTGGGCAGCAGCCAGTCCCCGATATGCAGCATACATGTGAAAACACATCACATTAAACTCGCTATATTAGCCCATAACTACACTCAATATAAGAGGAGCTGTCCGTCCCGGACACACAGTTCAAATGTGTAACCACCCCACAGTGAGCTGTTAGTTCTAGACTATCACACTGAGCTTCCAGAAATAGCTTATTACAATATGCATTGTAGATACAGCCCCTGCGTCCAACTGTCCAAGGTGTCCCCTAAAACATCTAGGAGAATTAACCCCAAATTTAATGAGGAATAAATAAAAATAAAGTGTCTAACCTGTTTTCTGAGTTTGCTTCCACTCCACAGAAAAAAGTCAGCACTTACCTCCTTTTCTGCCAGACAGTAAGGCATTTCCAGGCTTAAGAGGTCCTCTCCCTCCCATGGACCTGTAATACAATGAAAGTCCTGAGTAAATATCCCTCAGGTTTTCTTGGTAAGGGCAGCATTCAATATATGGGAGGCGCAATGAGAATTATGTCCCACAAGTTCCCATTGCTCTAAAGCCACCAAAAGCTCTACTGAAGAGACTGATATGGACTACGGCTACACCCTAGAACAAAGCAGCACACTCTGGCACTACTAAATAATAAACTCTTGATTGAAGAATCTATTCCACCACCTAACTTTACCTCTTTCTATCACTAACGTAGGCAAAGAGAATGACTGGAGTGGGAGGGAAGGGAGGAGCTATTTAACAGCTCTGCTGTGGTGCTCTTTGCCGCCTCCTGCTGACCAGGAGGTGAATAATATCCCATTAGTAATTAAGATGATCCGTGGACTCATCGTGTCTTAAAAAAGAAATTGGGTTTAGTATCCCTTTAAGGTGGTTTAGAACTGATTCAAGTTACTATTGCAAAGAATGATTCTTCTATCATGATTGTTGATGCAATACTGATAATCCACCCTTTACAAAAATGTGACTGTTGCGAATCATAGGTGGGAGGGTGAAGTACACAAAAGCTTGCATAAAATGCCTAAAAGTATTGACCCAAATCTTCTTGTGAGAAAGTAAAACAAGCACACATTTTAGATGTATTTTACAACAAAAGACAGCAAAATAAATAATGAATGTATATTTCATTAATGTTGCATTTGCAATAAAGTTTAATGGTCCTTTAAGATAGACAAATACATTTTTGTCAAAGGATTCACTCTGAGAAAATACAGGTGTATTTATTTTAATAAAATATGTATCTCACGGTTTGTCTGGTGGGGGAAATAATTTAAATGGTGGGGTATTGCCCCACTTGCCCCTAAGGACAAGCCTCCATTGCCACAAGAAAATTATACAAATCATGCAACACACTTTGTTCTACTAACCTGAAGTATAAATGTAGTCTCCATGATATTCACCTAAGGAGAGAAAAAATGTGTGTTTAATATAGTTTACTTAATGAAGAAATGAACCTAATAAAGCAAACTGTAAATGCTCATCTCTTTGTTTAGTCAAAAATATGGAAGCTTCCTGCAGAGATTTCAATTTCCTGGCACATATCCTTGACTGCAAAAAAATGTGCTAGCTTTACTTTACACCGTAAAAGTAAAATAAAAACTTAAATGGATTGGACAGAGCATACAATTTTAAACAACTTTCCAATTTACTTATATCATTTTTAGTTATCGTGGTTCACTTGGTTAAACAGTAACCCTAGGTGAGCTCAGGAGAGTGCATGTGTCTTTAGTCATCTGGTAGCAGTGTCTGCAACAATGTTTATAACTATGTCATACATAGTTACAAACAGTGCTGCTGTAGATTGGAAGGGACACTCTGGCAGCACAGTTTGCAACTGTGTATAACATTGCTATACACATTGTTGGAAACCCTTCTAAACAGATGAAAAAATACATGTGATGTGCATGCTCCTAAACTCACCTAGGTTGCTCTCTTAAAAAACCCAAGATAACTAAGCAAAAATTGATAATACATGTAAACTGGAAAGTTGTTTAAAATCTGAATCAAGAAGTTTAATTTCAACTGTCCTTTTAAGTTGAACAGACTCACACAGCCCATGTTTGATCAGTTCATAGGGCTTTGACTTTTTTGTAATAAAAAAAACATTTTTTTCTTGAAACAAATTTGACATTTAACATAGCAAAATATAATTTTAATATAGTCTGGAATATTTCTCTCAATGTTTATAATTGATTTAAATAGAAGTAGCCGAACAAAACTAGAAATCGTTAACTAAAAGAGAGAAGGGCTCAACCTGGGAACAAACAATAGCATAATAGCTTGTTCTATGGCTAGTTACCACCCAAGAAGCAGCTTCTTTTTGCTCAACATGTGCCTTTCACAGAGAAAAAAATTAGAAATCACACAAATATAAGCAATTTCTATATCTTGGCCCATATACCCTGGGTAACACCAGTGAGACCCCCTCTCCAAAGGGAAGTGGACAGAACTATCCACTCCCCTAGTTACCAATTAGAGGTAGCATGGAACCCCAATGCTGATAGGCAAACAAGAAGTTTGGAAATAGAAACAAAGGTTCCCTTTATGTCTGTAAGCCTTAGAGAATATCTGTTCAACCAAACCAAAAATGGTAGGTCTAGAAGGAGCCTGACCCTGATAATACCATGAGCCCCTATGAAACATGTTCATTATTTTACTTGCATGATCATAAAATAACTTGATCAAACCAAATAAATATGGTAGACCTTTCAAAAGTCTATCCAAAACGAGGACCTTGTAACAAAACAAAGAGAAAAGACAGTTACAAAGGATTTGAGCCCTCTAACAGAAAACTGAAAACAGACTACAACCAAAAGGTTAAAAATTAGTTCATCTGACACTCCTGCTTATCAGGACTAAAGGAAGGAAAACATAATATCTTGACCTCAATAAAAGGCAAAGACAACTTTGGCAGCAGTTCTCAAGATTATTCCATCATGATTACAGAATAAGTTATGACAGTATCACATAAAGTACCTAAAATTCCAAACATCTCCTGCTGTTAAAATAATCTCTGGAAAATGGTTTTCAATGTAAGAGACCAGATAGAAATAACACTAAGAAGGATCTAAAGGTAAAAACCCAGGATGATATAGAAGAACTAAATTGTGTATGGACCAAGACTTGAAAAGATTGCATTACCAAGAGATCTAAAGCCTCAAGTGTTGGAGCACAAGCATCTTGCAAAATTCTAATTAAAAGGGCCATGATACCCAAATGTTTAAACATTTGAAAGTGATGCAGCATAGTTGTAACTAGACTGTGACTAGAAAATATCACCTAAACATATCTATGTAAAAAAGGAAGATATTTTACCTCTTTATGCTCTTTCTAAATCAGGAAAGAAAATATTTTGGTATCATGCCCCTTTAAGCAGCAAATCAGTATGTCTGTACCGGGACAGGCAAGGGAGCGAGCTTCATACACACTCATCTTATTTCCCTATTCAGTTTAAAGAAGTTTGCTATGAAATCTCATGAGAGTTAAGTGAAATCTCATGAAATCACAGTAAAAGAGTTCATGACCTCAGCAATGCTGATGCCGAATGGCTGCTGTTCATTCATTTCTTTCTTTTTATTAAACCTGCAGCTGGCAGTAACTGAAGTCTAATTTTTTACAGAATACTTACTCTGTTGAGCTGAGGAAGTTGAGGTAAAATATCTTCCTTTTTTTACATAGAGATGCTTAGGTGATATTTTCCTGTCAGCTTTTTAGTTATGCTGCATCACTTTCAAATTATTTAGCATATGAGTATTAAGTCCCTTTAACTGAGATATAATCTATTTGAAGATTGCCAACAGAAAGCAGAATATCTGCTATGAAAGCATTATATTGGACCATCCAAAAGGGAAAAACACAGATCCATAATCGGAAAATACAAAAGTTGTAGGTTTACAAAAGTGCAAACAAAACATTAAGGCAGAAAAACTGCAGTAAACAGACACTTTCAGCAGCCAGGCCTTAAATCTAAAACTCTGAAATTTGAAACTATCTATGGGAGTTTGTCGACCTTAGCACTAGAACACCGGTCCCCAAATCCCCCTCCAGGCCTCCCCAACAGGATGGACACAGGCAAAAAACAGTCATGTTAAATAATCAGCTGATTATTTCACTGGTGGCCCAAAATAAGGCCCACTTAGGGAAGCCAGAGAACTCGTTAGAAAAATGCCCTTCTTACCAGATCAGTGGAAACTATAAATTCAGCATAAATTTAAAAATAAATAGTACTTAGCTGTCAGAGAAAAGTGTTTTATTTTATGAATATTTGCAGAAGGTAAAAAGATGGTTAACTTCGAGGGGCGGAGTGAACGGCCGACCAAGAATGCCGCAACACACTAATGCTCCGTGAACAAACCAGGTGTCAAAACCATTAAAAAACACTGATACCTCACAAGACCTCACACTTCAACCTGAGGATCTTATCTACAAGCTCCGCTATCGAAGTGGACTAATTTTTTGCCAGCCTGAGCAACTGGACTAACACCACAACTGATCGCCAGGTTTGAGGCCTTCAACGGAATGCGCTTAACACACTGTGCATAATTAAATTCCCGCACAAACCTCAAATCAAAAGCGGCCCTCTGCAAGGAACTGAGCAAATCCCCCGGAGCTGCAACTTACAGAAGAACATCTCTCTCCTTCTGAGTCGGAAGATCCCTGAAGTGCACCGGACGCAACTGCGACACTACTTGTAAGGCCGTGACAGGGGTGAAACTCCGCCATAGAAGTAAGATCTACTTGTTGATATAAGACCCATAGCAGATATCCTGTTGAAAATAACATCCACATAGGAGTTTCGTCAGAGTAATCATTGAGATATAGACCTTACTAGTAACGCACATCTAAAATAAAGATAAAATGGCTCCTCATAAGTTCGTGCAGAGCCACTGAAGTAACACATACTGTTCATGCTATGGGATAAATATAAACAGAACCAACACCGCTTTTATTGTTTTATGGTATACCTAGTGGGGAACAATTAAAGTTACTGTGTGCACCTTTATTCTACGTAAGACGAACACATAGCATTAAATCTGGCACTCATGTAAACAACTGGACAGCTCCAAAGATATAGCAGCTTTTTGACATGCCTCCTACTTGTTTTATCATTTTTTACCACTTTCAATATCTGCTACTTATACTGAAGCTCCACATCAGGGCATTGAGACATACCAATACCAGCTGTTACTGACCCAATAGAACACATAGCCCCCTCCCTTTTCCTGTTGCCTATTATAGCAACGGGTCATACCCCCTATTCCATTTCCCGTGATCGCCCTGTGAGGGCAAACTCCCTGGGGGGTTACAGTGTCCTTGGGGCATATATAAAAGGTACTTTCAAGATACCAACGACAAGTACCCTCCACTCCACTCAGACTGCCACTTAATTTACAACATGTCACAAAGAAGGACCACAAAGCATGAAAAAAAATGCAAAAACTGCCACAGAACAGCCAAAGCACAGAGAATACTTTCTTTAAGCACACGGAACAAACCACAAACAAAAAGGACTCTGAAGTTCTACAGGAACATAATGATGATAGTCAGTGTGAACAGACTGATAATTCTAATTGCCTCTCCCCATCAACCCAAGAAAACAGAGATGACATCCCAATTGCCTATAAAGCCATGGAGGTCCTCATCAAGCAGGTTAAATACTGCATCAAAGACGAATGTGCAGACTTAAAGAAGGAGATCAATGACCTTGGCTATAGGGTTGATTCTCTTGAAGAACACAAATTTGTTATGTCACAAAAAATAGCGAGTCTGGCATCTAGGCAATCACAACAAAACCAACACGTGGCTGTTCTTGAAGACAAGCTAGACGATTTGGAAAATCGTTCTAGGCGAGGTAATCTACGATTCAGAGGAATTCCGGAAACAGTACTAAATAATGAAATTCAAGATTATTTACAGGCCTTCTTTGCAGAGATGACAGGAGACAATACAGAAGAAAGTCCTATAATTCCACTGGATAGAGCCCATAGAGCATTACGTCCTAAGCCACCAGAGGATTCTCCACCAAGAGACATTGTTGTCCACTTTCAAAACTACAGACAAAAAGAAGAACTATATAACATCACCAGGAAACGGCAAACAATGATGTTTCAGGGACATCCGATTCAAATATACCAAGATCTTTCTCTAAGAACTCTTCAGAAAAGAAGGGACTTTGCGACTAACCACCTACGCTCTTTAAACATCCCTTACAGATGGGGATTCCCTACATCGGTAATCACTGTGAAAAATGGCTGACATAGGCCAATTCTGTAATTTACTGAACATTTCACAACCTGACAAAGGAGACCCACAACCCTCCCATAGACAACCAAACAGGCAAAATAGCCCTAATCCCCAAAGGCGCCCAGGACCGGAGCCATCACCTAAACAACACAAATGCAGACAAGCCACTCTGACTAATTTGGAGGAAATTGAATCCCCAGGCTGAATGATTAGAACTGCTTGATCCTCCTTTTGTGCCCAATGACAAAGAGGTTGCTCTTGCATGACCTTGTGATTTATATCTCTCTTAGCAGATCTATAGTAGAGACAGCATGCAGATAACTAACCGGTTCTTTTACATTTTTGAAGAATCGGCTCTACCTTCAGCCTAATAGAAGAGTAATACTTCAGTTACAATTTAAGTTTATAGTTAGGTTATAGTAATTGTAATTTAGCATAGATGGTACTCTACCCTGAACTGCAATGTATACTTTCAGAGCTAAATGTGTAAGGCAGTTGCTTCATTAACTATAATAGTTGTTTGTTTTAATATACTACATAAATACGTACTAAGTTCTGGGTGTATACCTGCAACTAACCTGAGCTTGATCTTTTACACCTTGTCATACAACATTGTCTGGTTCTACCCACTCACTTTGAGAAGATACATGAAGGGTAGGCCACACTTTCAATCAGACTACACGCCATTATTTATATTTCTTTACACTCTAGAATGGTATAACACTATGCTTTAACAATAGTTTTACATTCACGTTATTGTTTAAGACGTTAACAAGCATTAGAATTTAGACAAGTTATACTTAATTTAAGTTAACATTAAAGTTAATATGCTAGATTAATAAGGTTTTGCTCTAGAGACAATATATATTTTGTTGAGTTCTATCCTAGAAAGCAATGTCTGTTTTTGAATTAAGATACCAATGTTTCACTAACACTTTTACTTCCAGGAAATGTACAACTGTATACACTGAACCTAATTGATCTCACAGAGATAACTGTATAGAACAAATAATTCTCACCTAAACTCCCCCATAACAGATTTATAAATATCATATGACTAAATATGCAACACCCCAAAGATATGGGATGCAACACCTTTACTAAATAAATAAGTAACTAACTTAAGGTTTTAGAGCCATACGGACACCTGGTTTGTAACAAAGCTCCCAAATCACTTCACAAACAACCAGGATCTGTGCGGTTTCTATACTGTCACAGCCCCTGAAATAACTCACCTCAGATATCTTCCCCCTTATTATCCACATCACATTATTTCTTTTTTGTTATTATCTACTCTCAAATACCCGTTTGACTTGATATCCTATCATGCTCCCTCTGATAAGCTTATCCCCCTCTAAAAGAGTTTCTAGTCCATAACAAACATGCCAACGCACCAAGGAGTAGGTGCATTGAATATAGCGACTCAAAATGTCAAGGGCTTTCCAATCTATAAATGTATTTGACACATGGAGAACAGCCCACACAACAACTAGGAAGGATTATACCTTCTCCCACCCACAGCATTCATATTCTAGATTAGATTATATTCTCTGTTCCCAGGCGCTTCTAACAAATCTCATTCACTCTAAAATATCCCACACACCTTGGTCAGACCACAGCATGGTCACCACCAAATTCAGCTGGTCTAACAAGCCCCATAACACATTCAACTGGAGACTCAATGACTCCATTCTCACAAAAGAAGAAACTGTAGATGAAAATAGAAAATTTTCCGACGAATACTTCTCCATAAACAAACTCGAGGACACATCGGCCGCAAATAACTGGGAGGCATACAAATGCTACATACGTGGGGTACTAATATATCATAACGCTAAACAACTTAAACTTAGGTCAACCCAGTTCACCTTACTGACTGACAACCTAGCCACCCAAGAAGCTATCCATAAATTAGATCCAACATCCACCCCAAAACTTTCAAAACTTACTAAAGCAAGGGACAACCTAAAATTCCTTATACAGAATGCACACGAGAGCCCTAACTACCAAAGCAAATTTTTTGTAGAAAGTAATAAGGAAGGACGTCTTCTAGCCAGATCACTTAAAAAAACAAAAATTTGCTACTTTCATTAGATCTCTCACACAAGCCTCAGGCGAGTCTATTAACCTATTAACAAGAACGATGATATTGCATGTTCCTTTATTTCCTATTACACAAATCTATATAATCTAAAGAAAACTACAACTCCTGATAAAACGAACACAATAAGAAGCATACCTAGCAACTTTGGAAACTCCTTCTATAACAGACGAAGATAAACAATTTTTAGACTCCCCAATAACACTGCGAGAAATCAAATCCACAATAAAAGCACTACCCAATGGCAAGTCTCCTGGCCCCGACGGCCTCACAGCAAAATTCTATCAGCTCCTCCAGGAGCAGATAAGCCCGCATCTATACACACTCTTTACTGCCATTGATCAAGGTACCTAGAAGCCCTAATTACTGTCATCCCAAAACCAGGCAAACCGAAAGACCATGTAGGTAATTATAGACCAATATCGCTTATTAACATAGACATAAAAATTTATGCTAAAATACTCTCAGACAGGTTAAATGTAATCTTACCAAAAATTGTTCACCCAGATCAAGTAGGTTTTATCAAAGGTCGAGAAGCAAAAGACAACACTATCAGATTATTGCATTCCCTACAAAATGCCCATGATTATCACACTCCCCTTGCCCTACTTTCCATTGACGAGGAGAAAGCTTTCGACAGAGTGGACTGGCAGTTTATGTGGAAAACCCTGTCGAAATTTGGCTTCTCTGATACGTTTCTCACCAGGATCCAAGCCTTATACCATAACCCCAGCACAAAAGTCAAAATAAACAATAATATATCACAATCATTGCCCATTTCCAACGGCACACGTAAGGGATGCCCACTTTCACCCTTGATATTCGCCCTCACAGTAGAAATCCTAGCAATACAGATTAGAAATAACCCAGATATACAAGGCATAGAATATGGCAACATTACTCAAAAATGCCTTCTGTTTGCGGACAATGTGATCCTCACTTTGCAATCCCCAACGACAGAGTTACCCGCATTAATTAAGACATTAGAAAACTATAAACAAGTCTCTAATTTTTCCATTAACATGGGAAAGTCTGGACTAATGCAAATTAATTTATCGCCACAGGAAATAGTAGCCATCACACAGCATACGAAGATCACTATCACAGATAAACTTAAATACCTGGGACTGATAATCCCAAGAAATATTCACAAATTATTCTCGGATAATTTCACTTCTCTCCAGCTGAGTGTTAAAAATGTGATGGATTCCTGGCACAAGCAAGGACATCTATCCTGGTTGAGCAGGATCAACATTGTTAAAATGATGATACCTAAATATTTATACCTTTTCCAAACTCTACAGATGGCCCTGCCCAATACTTATCTCAAGACACAACAGAGACTAATAAATTCATTTATCTGGTCCTATAAAAGACCTAGAATAGCTCAATACACTTTATATCTAAGCAAAGAGGATGGAGGTCTTAATGTCCCTAATATAACTAATTATTACAGGGCAACTCATTTAACAAGAATAATCTCATGGAATCATTCTCCTCTTGCCAACATTTGGGTACAGATAGAGAGTCACTTGTCCCAAGTTAAACATATGAGAGATATAGCCTGGCTTCCAAAAAACTCCAGACCCCATACATTACAACGCAACAGTTATATTAAAGCCAGCCTCGAGAGATGGGATTATGTTATTACCCAAATGAAAGGAGTGTCCACCTCAATATCCCCCCTAATCCCGATGCTACGCACTCACTTGTTTTTGCAACATAACCTCTTTACCCATACTAATACCAATAAGCTACTACAAAACCTCCCAATATATTTACTCACGGACTCACCCGGTGTCAGAGAGAGAATTATCCTCAACGAAGAGCTGGGATCCCCTTTCCATAACTGGTATGCATATTTACAAATCAGATATGCCATTAACAATAGCCCTTACAAACAAGATATACTGAGGCCATTGACGCCTTTCGAACAGTTATGTATCAACTCAAATATTAAAAAAGCACATTTTTCTATGACATATAAAATTTTAAGAGGTTCCTTTCAAGAAAAACAGCCTGCATATTTGGCCAGATGGAACGAGGAGTTATTGAATGATCTAGATGATAAAGATTGGAAACATTGTTTTCATGTAACTCACTCCTCCACCTCTCTGGTTATGTCTGAAATTAACTACAAAATAGGCCGTTGGTACCTAACACCACAACGCCTACGAGTTATATATATCCCGCCGCCTCCTCTAGTTGCTGGAGGAGATGTAGGGAAGTGGGCACTATGACCTATATCTGGTGGTCCTGTCCTGCTCTGGCTGACTTCTGGCCACAAGTAGAACAAAACATAAATCATACTCTGGGCACAAACATTTCCCTTAAGCCACGCATTATCCTCCTCAATCACATACCGCAGGTACCAGGTGCTTATCGTAACAAACTACTTCTTATAATGCTAACCTGTGCAAAGAGGCTGATTCCCAGATTATGGAAGACACAAGAGACACCCACTATTTACCAATGGGTCTCAGAAGTAGACCATATCATCTCACTTGAAAAAATGCATTACTGTTACATAGGCAAACAAGACTTCATAACTAACATATTATTCATGTGGGAACAAAGGCTTTATGATACTGTTTGACACTTGGGCAATATAACTATTGAGCTGAAATGACTAGAAACATGTATAATGTATATTGGAATATACTAACCTGTTTTGATTTGTTTATCAGACCTAGAGATATATTTACAATTGAGGGCATGACATGGACCTGAAATAATGTGAATAAGATGGGATAGCCTTACCCCTACCCCATTCCACCCCTTCCTGAATAGCCTCTCCATCTCCCTTATTAACTCTAGAAAATGATGGGTCACTGTTATAACATAATGTACATCTCTTTAAAATTGTTTATCTGTTAATAAGAATATATGTTGTACTATTGTCAAATCAATATACCCAATAAAAAATACTTAAACGTAAAAAGATGGTTAACTTCATAAAAAAAAAAAAATGTACTATAGATGCATCAGGAGGCTGAACAGTTAAAGCACAGAGTAAAAACGAAATGTATGCTTACCTGACAAATGTATTTCTCTCTTGACACAGTGAGTCCACGGATCATCATCAATTACTGTTGGGAATACCACTCCTGGCCAGCAGGAGGCGGCAAAGAGCACCACAGCAAAGCTGTTAAATATCACTTCCCTTCCCACAAACCCCAGTCATTCGACCCAAGGAATGGAGAAAAAGGAAATAACATAAGGTGCAGAGGTGCCTGAAGTTTAGATAACAAAAAACTGTCTGAAAAACAGGGCGGGCCGTGGACTCACCATGTCAAGAAATAAATACATTTATCAAGTAAGCATAAATTTCGTTTTCTTTCTAAAGATACGGTGAGTCCACGGATCATCATCAATTACTGTTGGGAATCAATACCCAAGCTAGAGGACACAGATAAGGGAGGGACAAGACAGGCAACCTAAACAGAAGGCACCACTGCTTGAAGAATTTTTCTCCCAAAAGAAGCCTCAGCCAAAGCATCAAATTTAGAAAATTTAGAAAAAGTATGCAGATAGGACCAAGTTGCAGTCTTGCAAACCTGTTCCACAGAAGCTTCATTGTTGAAAGCCCAGGAAGAAGAATCAGTCCTCATGAAAACAGAATTTATGTTTACCTGATAAATTACTTTCTCTAACGGTGTGTCCGGTCCACGGCGTCATCCTTACTTGTGGGATATTCTCTTCCCCAACAGGAAATGGCAAAGAGCCCAGCAAAGCTGGTCACATGATCCCTCCTAGGCTCCGCCTTCCCCAGTCATTCGACCGACGTAAAGGAGGAATATTTGCATAGGAGAAATCATATGATACCGTGGTGACTGTAGTTAAAGAAAATAAATTATCAGACCTGATTAAAAAACCAGGGCGGGCCGTGGACCGGACACACCGTTGGAGAAAGTAATTTATCAGGTAAACATAAATTCTGTTTTCTCCAACATAGGTGTGTCCGGTCCACGGCGTCATCCTTACTTGTGGGAACCAATACCAAAGCTTTAGGACACGGATGAAGGGAGGGAGCAAATCAGGTCACCTAGATGGAAGGCACCACGGCTTGCAAAACCTTTCTCCCAAAAATAGCCTCAGAAGAAGCAAAAGTATCAAATTTGTAAAATTTAGTAAAAGTGTGCAGTGAAGACCAAGTCGCTGCCTTACATATCTGATCAACAGAAGCCTCGTTCTTGAAGGCCCATGTGGAAGCCACAGCCCTAGTGGAATGAGCTGTGATTCTTTCAGGAGGCTGCCGTCCAGCAGTCTCGTAAGCCAATCTGATGATGCTTTTAAGCCAAAAAGAGAGAGAGGTAGAAGTTGCTTTTTGACCTCTCCTTTTACCAGAATAAACAACAAACAAGGAAGATGTTTGTCTAAAATCCTTTGTAGCATCTAAATAGAATTTTAGCGCACGAACTACATCCAAATTGTGCAACAAACGTTCCTTCTTTGAAACTGGATTCGGACACAAAGAAGGCACGACTATCTCCTGGTTAATGTTTTTGTTAGAAACAACTTTCGGAAGAAAACCAGGTTTAGTACGCAAAACCACCTTATCTGCATGGAACACCAGATAAGGAGGAGAACACTGCAGAGCAGATAACTCTGAAACTCTTCTAGCAGAAGAAATTGCAACCAAAAACAAAACTTTCCAAGATAATAACTTAATGTCAACGGAATGTAAGGGTTCAAACGGAACCCCCTGAAGAACTGAAGAATATGTAGATACGCATCCTTTAAATCCACCGTGGTCATGAATTGACCTTCCTGGATGGAAGGAAGAATTGTTCGAATGGTTTCCATTTTGAACGATGGAACCTTGAGAAACTTGTTTAGGATCTTGAGATCTAAGATTGGTCTGAATGTTCCCTCTTTTTTGGGAACTACGAACAGATTGGAGTAGAACCCCATCCCTTGTTCTCCTAATGGAACAGGATGAATCACTCCCATTTTTAACAGGTCTTCTACACAATGTAAGAATGCCTGTTTTTTTATGTGGTCTAAAGACAATTGAGACCTGTGGAACCTCCCCCTTGGGGGAAGCCCCTTGAATTCCAGAAGATAACCTTGGGAGACTATTTCTAGCGCCCAAGGATCCAGAACATCTCTTGCCCAAGCCTGAGCGAAGAGAGAGAGTCTGCCCCCCACCAGATCCGGTCCCGGATCGGGGGCCAACATCTCATGCTGTCTTGGTAGCAGTGGCAGGTTTCTTGGCCTGCTTACCTTTGTTCCAGCCGTGCATTGGCCTCCAGGCTGGCTTGGCTTGAGAAGTATTACCCTCTTGCTTAGAGGACGTAGCACTTGGGGCTGGTCCGTTTCTGCGAAAGGGACGAAAATTAGGTTTATTTTTGGCCTTGAAAGACCTATCCTGAGGAAGGGCGTGGCCCTTGCCCCGAGTGATATCAGAAATAATCTCTTTCAAGTCAGGGCCAAACAGCGTTTTCCCCTTGAAAGGAATGTTAAGCAATTTGTTCTTGGAAGACGCATCCGCTGACCAAGATTTTAGCCAAAGCGCTCTGCGCGCCACAATAGCAAACCCAGAATTTTTCGCTGCTAATCTAGCCAATTGCAAAGTGGCGTCTAGGGTGAAAGAGTTAGCCAATTTGAGAGCATGAATTCTGTCCAAAATCTCCTCATAAGAAGAATCTTTATTGAGCGCCTTTTCTAGTTCATCGAACCAGAAACACGCTGCTGTAGTGACAGGAACAATGCATGAAATTGGTTGTAGAAGGTAACCTTGCTGAACAAACATCTTTTTAAGCAAACCCTCTAATTTTTTATCCATAGGATCTTGGAAAGCACAACTATCTTCTATGGGTATAGTGGTGCGTTTGTTTAGAGTAGAAACCGCCCCCTCGACCTTGGGGACTGTCTGCCATAAGTCCTTTCTGGGGTCGACCATAGGAAACAATTTCTTAAATATAGGGGGAGGGACGAAAGGTATGCTGGGCCTTTCCCATTCTTTATTTACAATGTCCGCCACCCGCTTGGGTATAGGAAAAGCTTCGGGGGGCCCCGGGACCTCTAGGAACTTGTCCATTTTACATAATTTCTCTGGAATGACCAAATTCTCACAATCATCCAGAGTAGATAACACCTCCTTAAGCAGGGCGCGGAGATGTTCCAATTTAAATTTAAATGTAATCACATCAGGTTCAGCTTGTTGAGAAATTTTCCCTGAATCTGAAATTTCTCCCTCAGACAAAACCTCCCTGGCCCCCTCAGACTGGTGTAGGGGCACTTCAGAACCAATATCATCAGCGTCCTCATGCTCTTCAGTATTTTCTAAAACAGAGCAGTCGCGCTTTCGCTGATAAGTGGGCATTTTGGCTAAAATGTTTTTGATAGAATTATCCATTACAGCCGTTAATTGTTGCATAGTAAGGAGTATTGGCGCACTAGATGTACTAGGGGCCTCCTGTGTGGGCAAGACTGGTGTAGACGAAGGAGGGGATGATGCAGTACCATGCTTACTCCCCTCACTTGAGGAATCATCTTGGGCATCATTTTCTCTAAATTTTGTGTCACATAAATCACATCTATTTAAATGAGAAGGAACCTTGGCTTCCCCACATACAGAACACAGTCTATCTGGTAGTTCAGACATGTTAAACAGGCATAAACTTGATAACAAAGTACAAAAAACGTTTTAAAATAAAACCGTTACTGTCACTTTAAATTTTAAACTGAACACACTTTATTACTGCAAATGTGAAAAAGTATGAAGGAATTGTTCAAAATTCACCAAAATTTCACCACAGTGTCTTAAAGCCTTAAAAGTATTGCACACCAAATTTGAAAGCTTTAACTCTTAAAATAACGGAACCGGAGCCGTTTTTATAATTAACCCCTTTACAGTCCCTGGTATCTGCTTTGCTGAGACCCAACCAAGCCCCAAGGGGAATACGATACCAAATGACGCCTTCAGAAAGTCTTTTCTATGTATCAGAGCTCCTCACACATGCATCTGCATGTCATGCTTCCCAAAAACAAGTGCGCAATAGAGGTGCGAAAATGAGGCTCTGCCTATGATTAGGGAAAGCCCCTAGAGAATAAGGTGTCCAATACAGTGCCTGCCGGTTATTTTACATAATTCCCAAGAATAAAATAATTCCTCAAAGCTATGAAGTATTAAAATATGCTTATATATCAATCGTTTTAGCCCAGAAAATGTCTACAGTCTTAAAAGCCCTTGTGAAGCCCTTTTTTTCTTATGTAATAAAAATGGCTTACCGGATCCCATAGGGAAAATGACAGCTTCCAGCATTACATCGTCTTGTTAGAAATGTGTCATACCTCAAGCAGCAAAAGTCTGCTCACTGTTTCCCCCAACTGAAGTTAATTCCTCTCAACAGTCCTGTGTGGAAACAGCCATCGATTTTAGTAACGGTTGCTAAAATCATTTTCCTCTTACAAACAGAAATCTTCATCTCTTTTCTGTTTCAGAGTAAATAGTACATACCAGCACTATTTTAAAATAACAAACTCTTGATTGAATAATAAAAACTACAGTTAAACACCAAAAAACTCTAAGCCATCTCCGTGGAGATGTTGCCTGTACAACGGCAAAGAGAATGACTAGGGAAGGCGGAGCCTAGGAGGGATCATGTGACCAGCTTTGCTGGGCTCTTTGCCATTTCCTGTTGGGGAAGAGAATATCCCACAAGTAAGGATGACGCCGTGGACCGGACACACCTATGTTGGAGAAAACATAATTTATGCTTACCTGATAAATTCCTTTCTTCTGTAGTGTGATCAGTCCACGGGTCATCATTACTTCTGGGATATTACTCCTCCCCAACAGGAAGTGCAAGAGGATTCACCCAGCAGAGCTGCATATAGCTCCTCCCCTCTACGTCACTCCCAGTCATTCGACCAAGGACCAACGAGAAAGGAAAAGCCAAGGGTTTAGTGGTGACTGGAGTATAAATTAAAAAATATTTACCTGCCTTAAAAACAGGGCGGGCCGTGGACTGATCACACTACAGAAGAAAGGAATTTATCAGGTAAGCATAAATTATGTTTTCTTCTGTTAAGTGTGATCAGTCCACGGGTCATCATTACTTCTGGGATACCAATACCAAAGCAAAAGTACACGGATGACGGGAGGGATAGGCAGGTCTTTATACAGAAGGAACCACTGCCTGAAGAACCTTTCTCCCAAAAATAGCCTCCGATGAAGCAAAAGTGTCAAATTTGTAAAATTTGGAAAAAGTATGAAGCGAAGACCAAGTTGCAGCCTTGCAAATCTGTTCAACAGAGGCCTCATTCTTGAAGGCCCAAGTGGAAGCCACAGCTCTAGTAGAATGAGCTGTAATTCTTTCAGGAGGCTGCTGTCCAGCAGTCTCATAAGCTAAACGAATTATGCTACGAAGCCAAAAAGAAAGAGAGGTAGCGGAAGCTTTTTGACCTCTCCTCTGCCCAGAGTAAATGACAAACAGAGAAGACGTTTGTCGAAATTCCTTAGTTGCCTGTAAGTAAAATTTTAGAGCACGGACTACATCCAGGTTGTGCAGTAGACGTTCCTTCTTTTTGAAGAAGGATTTGGGCATAAAGAAGGAACAACAATCTCTTGATTGATATTCCTGTTAGTAACTACCTTAGGTAAGAACCCAGGTTTAGTACGCAGGACTACCTTATCCGAATGAAAAATCAAATAAGGAGAATCACAATGTAAGGCTGATAATTCAGAGACTCTTCGAGCCGAGGAAATAGCCATTAAAAATAGAACTTTCCAAGATAACAACTTTATATCAATGGAATGAAGGGGTTCAAACGGAACACCCTGTAAAACATTAAGAACAAGGTTTAAACTCCATGGTGGAGCAACAGTTTTAAACACAGGCTTAATCCTGGCCAAAGCCTGACAAAAAGCCTGGACGTCAGGAACTTCTGACAGACGTTTGTGTAACAGAATGGACAGAGCTGAGATCTGTCCCTTTAATGAACTAGCAGATAAACCCTTTTCTAAACCTTCTTGTAGAAAAGACAATATCCTAGGAATCCTAACCTTACTCCAAGAGTAACCTTTGGATTCACACCAATATAGGTATTTACGCCATATCTTATGGTAAATATTTCTGGTAACAGGTTTCCTAGCCTGTATTAAGGTATTAATAACTGACTCAGAAAACCCACGTCTTGATAAAATCAAGCGTTCAATTTCCAAGCAGTCAGCTTCAGAGAAGTTAGATTTTGATGTTTGAAGGGACCCTGTATCAGAAGGTCCTGTTTCAGAGGTAGAGACCAAGGTGGACAGGATGACATGTCCACCAGGTCTGCATACCAAGTCCTGCGTGGCCACGCAGGTGCTATTAGAATCACTGATGCTCTCTCTTGTTTGATTCTGGCAATCAATCGAGGAAGCAACGGGAAGGGTGGAAACACGTAAGCCATCCTGAAGTCCCAAGGTGCTGTCAGAGCATCTATCAGGACTGCTCCTGGATCCCTGGATCTGGACCCGTAACGAGGAAGCTTGGTGTTCTGTCGAGACGCCATGAGATCTATCTCTGGTTTGCCCCAACGTCGAAGTATTTGGGCAAAGACCTCCGGATGAAGTTCCCACTCCCCCGGATGAAAAGTCTGACGACTTAAGAAATCCGCCTCCCAGTTCTCCACTCCCGGGATGTGGATTGCTGACAGGTGGCAAGAGTGAGACTCTGCCCAGCGAATTATCTTTGATACTTCCATCATAGCTAGGGAGCTTCTTGTCCCTCCCTGATGGTTGATGTAAGCTACAGTCGTGATGTTGTCCGACTGAAACCTGATGAACCCCCGAGTTGTCAACTGGGGCCAAGCCAGGAGGGCATTGAGAACTGCTCTCAATTCCAGAATGTTTATTGGCAGGAGACTCTCCTCCTGACTCCATTGTCCCTGAGCCTTCAGAGAATTCCAGACGGCACCCCAACCTAGAAGGCTGGCGTCTGTTGTTACAATTGTCCAGTCTGGTCTGCTGAATGGCATCCCCCTGGACAGATGTGGCCGAGAAAGCCACCATAGGAGAGAATTTCTGGTCTCTTGATCCAGATTCAGAGAAGGGGATAAGTCTGAGTAATCCCCATTCCACTGACTTAGCATGCACAGTTGCAGTGGTCTGAGGTGTAAGCGTGCAAAGGGTACTATGTCCATTGCCGCTACCATTAAGCCGATTACCTCCATGCATTGAGCCACTGACGGGTGTTGAATGGAATGAAGGGTGCGGCAAGCACTTTGAAGTCTTGTTAGCCTGTCCTCTGTCAGGTAAATCTTCATTTCTACAGAATCTATAAGAGTCCCCGGGAAGGGAACTCTTGTGAGTGGAACGAGTGAACTTTTCTTTTCGTTCACCTTCCATCCATGTGACCTTAGAAATGCCAGCACTAACTCTGTATGAGACTTGGCAGTTTGAAAGCTTGAAGCTTGTATCAGAATGTCGTCTAGGTATGGAGCTACCGAGATTCCCCGCGGTCTTAGTACCGCCAGAAGAGCACCCAGAACCTTTGTGAAGATTCTTGGAGCTGTAGCCAATCCGAATGGAAGAGCCACAAACTGGTAATGCCTGTCTAGGAAGGCAAACCTTAGGTACCGATAATGATCTTTGTGAATCGGTATGTGAAGGTAAGCATCTTTTAAATCTACAGTGGTCATGTACTGACCCTCTTGGATCATAGGTAAAATTGTCCGAATAGTCTCCATCTTGAACGATGGAACTCTTATGAATTTGTTTAGGATCTTTAAGTCCAGGATTGGTCTGAAAGTTCCCTCTTTTTTGGGAACCACAAACAGATTTGAGTAAAACCCCTGTCCCTGTTCCGATCGTGGAACTGGATGGATTACTCCCATTAACAAGAGCTCTTGTACGCAGCGTAGAAACGCCTCTTTCTTTGTCTGGATTGTTGATAATCTTGACAGATGAAATCTCTCTCTTGGAGGAGAGTATTTGAAGTCCAGAAGGTATCCCTGAGATATTATCTCTAGCGCCCAGGGATCCTGAACATCTCTTGCCCAAGCCTGGGCGAAGAGAGAAAGTCTGCCCCCCACTAGATCCGATCCCGGATCGGGGGCCCTCAATTCATGCTGTTTTAGGGGCAGCAGCAGGTTTCCTAGTCTGCTTGCCCTTGTTCCAGGACTGGTTAGGTTTCCAGCCTTGTCTGTAGCGAGCAACAGCTCCTTCCTGTTTTGGTGCAGAGGAAGTTGATGCTGCTCCTGCTTTGAAATTACGAAAGGAACGAAAATTAGACTGTCTAGTCTTGGCTTTGTCCTGAGGCAGGGCATGGCCTTTACCTCCTGTAATGTCAGCGATAATCTCTTTCAACCCGGGACCGAATAAGGTCTGCCCTTTGAAAGGTATATTAAGCAATTTAGACTTAGAAGTAACATCAGCTGACCAGGATTTTAGCCACAGCGCCCTGCGTGCCTGAATAGCGAATCCTGAATTCTTCGCCGTAAGTTTAGTAAGATGTACTACGGCCTCCGAAATGAATGAATTAGCTAGTTTAAGGACTCTAAGCCTGTCCGTAATGTCGTCCAGAGTAGCTGAACCAATGTTCTCTTCCAGAGACTCAATCCAGAATGCCGCTGCAGCCGTGATCGGCGCAATGCATGCAAGGGGTTGCAATATAAAACCTTGTTGAACAAACATTTTCTTAAGGTAACCCTCTAATTTTTTATCCATTGGATCTGAAAAAGCACAGCTATCCTCCACCGGGATAGTTGTACGCTTAGCTAAGGTAGAAACTGCTCCCTCCACCTTAGGGACCGTTTGCCATAAGTCCCTTGTGGTGGCGTCTATTGGAAACATTTTTCTAAATATCGGAGGGGGTGAGAACGGCACACCGGGTCTATCCCACTCCTTAGTAACAATTTCAGTAAGTCTCTTAGGTATAGGAAAAACCTCAGTACTCGTCGGTACCGCAAAATATTTATCCAACCTACACATTTTCTCTGGTATTGCAACTGTGTTACAATCATTCAGAGCCGCTAACACCTCCCCTAGTAATACACGGAGGTTTTCCAGTTTAAATTTAAAATTTGAAATATCTGAATCCAGTCTATTTGGATCAGAACCGTCACCCACAGAATGAAGTTCTCCGTCCTCATGTTCTGCCACCTGTGACGCAGTGTCTGACATGGCCCTAATATCAGCGCACTCTGTTCTCACCCCAGAGTGATCACGCTTACCTCTTAGTTCTGGTAATTTAGCCAAAACCTCAGTCATAACAGTAGCCATATCCTGTAATGTGATTTGTAATGGCCGCCCAGATGTACTCGGCGCTACAATATCACGCACCTCCCTCTGAGCGGGAGATGTAGGTACTGACACGTGAGGCGAGTTAGTCGGCATAACTCTCCCCTCGTTGTTTGGTGAAATTTGTTCAATTTGTACAGATTGACTTTTATTTAAAGTAGCATCAATACAGTTAGTACATAAATTTCTATTGGGCTCCACTTTGGCATTGCAACAAATGACACAGGTATCATCCCCTGAATCAGACATGTTTAAAACACTAGCAAATAAACTTGCAACTTGGAAATACAATTCAATTAGAATAATATTAAAACGTACTGTGCCTTTAAGAAGCACAGAAGATCTATGACAGTTGAAAATTAATAAATTGAAAAAGTTATAGCCTCAATCCTTGTAAACACAACAACTTTAGCAAAGGTTTAATCCCATTAGCAAAGATAACAAATTCTGAAAGCAGGAAAACAAATTACAGAATAAACGTTTTTTATCTCAGTCAAACTATAATTCTCACAGCTCTGCTGAGAGAAATTACCTCCCTCAAAATAAGTTTTGAAGACCCCTGAGCTCTGTAGAGATGAACCGGATCATGCAGGGAATACAATGAGTTGCTGACTGAAATATTTGATGCGTAGTAAAAGCGCCAAAAAACGGCCCCTCCCCCTCACACACAGCAGTGAGGGAGAACAGAAACTGTCAGAAAACAGAATTTATGTTTACCTGATAAATTACTTTCTCCAACGGTGTGTCCGGTCCACGGCGTCATCCTTACTTGTGGGATATTCTCCTCCCCAACAGGAAATGGCAAAGAGCCCAGCAAAGCTGGTCACATGATCCCTCCTAGGCTCCGCCTTCCCCAGTCATTCGACCGACGTAAAGGAGGAATATTTGCATAGGAGAAACCATATGATACCGTGGTGACTGTAGTTAAAGAAAATAAATTATCAGACCTGATTAAAAAACCAGGGCGGGCCGTGGACCGGACACACCGTTGGAGAAAGTAATTTATCAGGTAAACATAAATTCTGTTTTCTCCAACATAGGTGTGTCCGGTCCACGGCGTCATCCTTACTTGTGGGAACCAATACCAAAGCTTTAGGACACGGATGAAGGGAGGGAGCAAATCAGGTCACCTAGATGGAAGGCACCACGGCTTGCAAAACCTTTCTCCCAAAAATAGCCTCAGAAGAAGCAAAAGTATCAAACTTGTAAAATTTAGTAAAAGTGTGCAGTGAAGACCAAGTCGCTGCCTTACATATCTGATCAACAGAAGCCTCGTTCTTGAAGGCCCATGTGGAAGCCACAGCCCTAGTGGAATGAGCTGTGATTCTTTCAGGAGGCTGCCGTCCGGCAGTCTCGTAAGCCAATCTGATGATGCTTTTAATCCAAAAAGAGAGAGAGGTAGAAGTTGCTTTTTGACCTCTCCTTTTACCAGAATAAACAACAAACAAGGAAGATGTTTGTCTAAAATCCTTTGTAGCATCTAAATAGAATTTTAGAGCACGAACAACATCCAAATTGTGCAACAAACGTTCCTTCTTTGAAACTGGATTCGGACACAAAGAAGGCACGACTATCTCCTGGTTAATGTTTTTGTTAGAAACAACTTTCGGAAGAAAACCAGGTTTAGTACGTAAAACCACCTTATCTGCATGGAACACCAGATAAGGAGGAGAACACTGCAGAGCAGATAATTCTGAAACTCTTCTAGCAGAAGAAATTGCAACCAAAAACAAAACTTTCCAAGATAATAACTTAATATCAACGGAATGTAAGGGTTCAAACGGAACCCCCTGAAGAACTGAAAGAACTAAATTGAGACTCCAAGGAGGAGTCAAAGGTTTGTAAACAGGCTTGATTCTAACCAGAGCCTGAACAAAGGCTTGAACATCTGGCACAGCTGCCAGCTTTTTGTGAAGTAACACAGACAAGGCAGAAATCTGTCCCTTCAAGGAACTTGCAGATAATCCTTTCTCCAAACCTTCTTGAAGAAAGGATAGAATCTTAGGAATTTTTACCTTGTCCCAAGGTAATCCTTTAGATTCACACCAACAGATATATTTTTTCCATATTTTGTGGTAAATTTTTCTAGTTACAGGCTTTCTGGCCTGAACAAGAGTATCAATGACAGAATCTGAGAACCCTCGCTTTGATAAGATCAAGCGTTCAATCTCCAAGCAGTCAGTTGGAGTGAGACCAGATTCGGATGTTCGAACGGACCTTGAACAAGAAGGTCTCGTCTCAAAGGTAGCTTCCATGGTGGAGCCGATGACATATTCACCAGGTCTGCATACCAAGTCCTGCGTGGCCACGCAGGAGCTATCAAGATCACCGATGCCCTCTCCTGATTGATCCTGGCTACCAGCCTGGGGATGAGAGGAAACGGCGGGAATACATAAGCTAGTTTGAAGGTCCAAGGTGCTACTAGTGCATCTACTAGAGTCGCCTTGGGATCCCTGGATCTGGACCCGTAGCAAGGAACCTTGAAGTTCTGACGAGAAGCCATCAGATCCATGTCTGGAATGCCCCACAATTGAGTAAATTGGGCAAAGATTTCCGGATGGAGTTCCCACTCCCCCGGATGAAATGTCTGACGACTCAGAAAATCCGCTTCCCAATTTTCCACTCCTGGGATGTGGATTGCAGACAAGTGGCAGGAGTGAGTCTCCGCCCATTGAATGATTTTGGTCACTTCTTCCATCGCCAGGGAACTCCTTGTTCCCCCCTGATGGTTGATGTACGCAACAGTCGTCATGTCTGATTGAAACCGTATGAACTTGGCCTTTGCTAGCTGAGGCCAAGCCTTGAGAGCATTGAATATCGCTCTCAGTTCCAGAATATTTATCGGGAGAAGAGATTCTTCCCGAGACCAAAGACCCTGAGCTTTCAGGGGTCCCCAGACCGCGCCCCAGCCCACCAGACTGGCGTCGGTCGTGACAATGACCCACTCTGGTCTGCGGAAGCTCATCCCCTGTGACAGGTTGTCCAGGGACAGCCACCAACGGAGTGAATCTCTGGTCCTCTGATCTACTTGTATCGTCGGAGACAAGTCTGTATAGTCCCCATTCCACTGACTGAGCATGCACAGTTGTAATGGTCTTAGATGAATTCGCGCAAAAGGAACTATGTCCATTGCCGCTACCATCAAACCTATTACTTCCATGCACTGCGCTATGGAAGGAAGAGGAACAGAATGAAGTATTTGACAAGAGTTTAGAAGTTTTGATTTTCTGGCCTCTGTCAGAAAAATCCTCATTTCTAAGGAGTCTATTATTGTTCCCAAGAAGGGAACCCTTGTTGACGGAGATAGAGAACTTTTTTCTACGTTCACTTTCCACCCGTGAGATCTGAGAAAGGCCAGGACAATGTCCGTGTGAGCCTTTGCTTGAGGAAGGGACGACGCTTGAATCAGAATGTCGTCCAAGTAAGGTACTACTGCAATGCCCCTTGGTCTTAGCACCGCTAGAAGGGACCCTAGTACCTTTGTGAAAATTCTTGGAGCAGTGGCTAATCCGAACGGAAGTGCCACAAACTGGTAATGCTTGTCCAGGAATGCGAACCTTAGGAACCGATGATGTTCCTTGTGGATAGGAATATGTAGATACGCATCCTTTAAATCCACCGTGGTCATGAATTGACCTTCCTGGATGGAAGGAAGAATTGTTCGAATGGTTTCCATTTTGAACGATGGAACCTTGAGAAACTTGTTTAGGATCTTGAGATCTAGGATTGGTCTGAATGTTCCCTCTTTTTTGGGAACTACGAACAGATTGGAGTAGAACCCCATCCCTTGTTCTCCTAATGGAACAGGATGAATCACTCCCATTTTTAACAGGTCTTCTACACAATGTAAGAATGTTTGTTTTTTTATGTGGTCTGAAGACAATTGAGACCTGTGGAACCTCCCCCTTGGGGGAAGCCCCTTGAATTCCAGAAGATAACCTTGGGAGACTATTTCTAGTGCCCAAGGATCCAGAACATCTCTTGCCCAAGCCTGAGCGAAGAGAGAGAGTCTGCCCCCCACCAGATCCGGTCCCGGATCGGGGGCCAACATCTCATGCTGTCTTGGTAGCAGTGGCAGGTTTCTTGGCCTGCTTTCCTTTGTTCCAGCCTTGCATTGGTCTCCAGGCTGGCTTGGCTTGAGAAGTATTACCCTCTTTCTTAGAGGACGTAGCACTTGGGGCTGGTCCGTTTCTGCGAAAGGGACGAAAATTAGGTTTATTTTTGGCCTTGAAAGACCTATCCTGAGGAAGGGCGTGGCCCTTGCCCCCAGTGATATCAGAGATAATCTCTTTCAAGTCAGGGCCAAACAGCGTTTTCCCCTTGAAAGGAATGTTAAGCAATTTGTTCTTGGAAGACGCATCCGCTGACCAAGATTTTAGCCAAAGCGCTCTGCGCGCCACAATAGCAAAACCAGAATTTTTCGCCGCTAACCTAGCCAATTGCAAAGTGGCGTCTAGGGTGAAAGAATTAGCCAATTTGAGAGCATGAATTCTGTCCATAATCTCCTCATAAGAAGAAGAATTATTATTGAGCGCCTTTTCTAGTTCATCGAACCAGAAACACGCTGCTGTAGTGACAGGAACAATGCATGAAATTGGTTGTAGAAGGTAACCTTGCTGAACAAACATCTTTTTAAGCAAACCTTCTAATTTTTTATCCATAGGATCTTTGAAAGCACAACTATCTTCTATGGGTATAGTGGTGCGTTTGTTTAGAGTAGAAACCGCCCCCTCGACCTTGGGGACTGTCTGCCATAAGTCCTTTCTGGGGTCGACCATAGGAAACAATTTTTTAAATATGGGAGGAGGGACGAAAGGTATACCGGGCCTTTCCCATTCTTTATTTACAATGTCCGCCACCCGCTTGGGTATAGGAAAAGCTTCGGGGGGCCCCGGGACCTCTAGGAACTTGTCCATTTTACATAGTTTCTCTGGAACGACCAAATTCTCACAATCATCCAGAGTAGATAACACCTCCTTAAGCAGAGCGCGGAGATGTTCCAATTTAAATTTAAATGTAATCACATCAGGTTCAGCTTGTTGAGAAATTTTCCCTGAATCTGAAATTTCTCCCTCAGACAAAACCTCCCTGGCCCCCTCAGACTGGTGTAGGGGCACTTCAGAACCAATATCATCAGCGTCCTCATGCTCTTCAGTATTTTCTAAAACAGAGCAGTCGCGCTTTCGCTGATAAGTGGGCATTTTGGCTAAAATGTTTTTGATAGAATTATCCATTACAGCCGTTAATTGTTGCATAGTAAGGAGTATTGGCGCACTAGATGTACTAGGGGCCTCCTGTGTGGGCAAGACTGGTGTAGACGAAGGAGGGGATGATGCAGTACCATGCTTACTCCCCTCACTTGAGGAATCATCTTGGGCATCATTTTCTCTAAATTTTGTGTCACATAAATCACATCTATTTAAATGAGAAGGAACCTTGGCTTCCCCACATTCAGAACACAGTCTATCTGGTAGTTCAGACATGTTAAACAGGCATAAACTTGATAACAAAGTACAAAAAACGTTTTAAAATAAACCGTTACTGTCACTTTAAATTTTAAACTGAACACACTTTATTACTGCAATTGTGAAAAAGTATGAAGGAATTGTTCAAAATTCACCAAAATTTCACCACAGTGTCTTAAAGCCTTAAAAGTATTGCACACCAAATTTGGAAGCTTTAACCCTTAAAATAACGGAACCGGAGCCGTTTTTATATTTAACCCCTTTACAGTCCCTGGTATCTGCTTTGCTGAGACCCAACCAAGCCCAAAGGGGAATACGATACCAAATGACGCCTTCAGAAAGTCTTTTCTATGTATCAGAGCTCCTCACACATGCATCTGCATGTCATGCTTCCCAAAAACAAGTGCGCAATAGAGGCGCGAAAATGAGACTCTGCCTATGATTAGGGAAAGCCCCTAGAGAATAAGGTGTCCAATACAGTGCCTGCCGGTTATTTTACATAATTCCCAAGATTAAAATAATTCCTCAAGGCTATGGAGTATAAAATATGCTTATATATAAATCGATTTAGCCCAGAAAATGTCTACAGTCTTAAAAGCCCTTGTGAAGCCCTTTTTTTCTTTCTGTAATAAAAATGGCTTACCGGATCCCATAGGGAAAATGACAGCTTCCAGCATTACATCGTCTTGTTAGAATGTGTCATACCTCAAGCAGCAAAAGTCTGCTCACTGTTCCCCCAACTGAAGTTAATTCCTCTCAACAGTCCTGTGTGGAAACAGCCATCGATTTTAGTAACGGTTGCTAAAATCATTTTCCTCTTACAAACAGAAATCTTCATCTCTTTTCTGTTTCAGAGTAAATAGTACATACCAGCACTATTTTAAAATAACAAACTCTTGATTGAATAATAAAAACTACAGTTAAACACTAAAAAACTCTAAGCCATCTCCGTGGAGATGTTGCCTGTACAACGGCAAAGAGAATGACTGGGGAAGGCGGAGCCTAGGAGGGATCATGTGACCAGCTTTGCTGGGCTCTTTGCCATTTCCTGTTGGGGAGGAGAATATCCCACAAGTAAGGATGACGCCGTGGACCGGACACACCTATGTTGGAGAAAACAGATTAAGCAACTGCCAAGTGGAAAAATAGTGCCCAAACATTTATTCACTCAGTACCTCAGCAAATGAAAACGATTTTACATTCCAGCAAAAACGTTAAACATAATCTCTAGTTATTAAACAGCTTTATGTATTTCTTACCGTGTAATTCTAGTGAAGTACCATTCCCCAGAATACTGAAGTGTAAAGTATACATACATGACATTATATCGGTATGGCAGGATTTTCTCATCAATTCCATTGTCAGAAAATAAAAACTGCTACATACCTCTATGCAGATTCATCTGCCCGCTGTCCCCTGATCTGAAGTTTACCTCTCCTCAGATGGCCGAGAAACAGCAATATGATCTTAACTACTCCGGCTAAAATCATAACAAAAACTCTGGTAGATTCTTCTTCAAACTCTGCCAGAGAGATAATAACACACTCCGGTGCTATTTTAAAATAAACTTTTGATTGAAGATATAAAACTAAGTATAATCACCATAGTCCTCTCACACATCCTATCTAGTCGTTGGGTGCAAAAGAATGACTGGGAGTGACGTAGAGGGGAGGAGCTATATGCAGCTCTGCTGGGTGAATCCTCTTGCACTTCCTGTTGGGGAGGAGTAATATCCCAGAAGTAATGATGACCCGTGGACTGATCACACTTAACAGAAGAAATGAGCTGTAATTATCTCAGGGGGCTTCTGTCCAGCAGTCTCATATGCAAAACAAAAAACACTTCTCAGCCAGAGAAAAAGAGAAGTGTCAGAAGCCTTCTGACCCTTACATTTACCAGAGAGATCCTTGTAGCCTGCAGATAAAAAAAATTAAAGAGCCCTCACAACATCAAAGTTGAGCAACAAACGTTCTTTATGAAAAGAAGGACTAGGATAGAGAGAAGGAACAACAATTTCCTGATTAAAATTCCTGTCCCCCTTGGAAGAAAACCAGACTTGGTACAGAGAACTGCCTTATCTGCATGAAATATGAGATAAGAAGAATCACACTGCAAGGAAGAGCATTCTGAAACCCTCCGAGCAGAGGAAATAGCAAAAAAAGCTAAATTTTCCAAGATAATAACTTAATATCTATGGAATTCATAGGCTCAAAAAGGGCCCATTGTAAAACTTAAGAACCAAAACAAGGCTCCCCGGAGGAACAACTAAATTAAACACAGACCTGATTCTGACCAGAGTCTGACAAAAGGATTGGACATCCGGCATATCCGCCACACTCTTGCAACAGAATAGATAAAACAGAAATCCGACCTATAAGGGTACTGACAGATAACCCCTTCTCAAGGCCTCTCTGGAGAAAAAAATAAAATCCTTGGAATCCGAACCTTACTCCAACAATCTTTTTTAGAAGCACACCAATAAAGATATTTATGCCATATCTTACTGTAAATCTTTACAGTGACAGGTTTACGAACCTGCATCAAGGTCGCAATGACCGACTCAGAAGAACCAAGCTTAGCTAAAATCAAGCGTTAAATCTCCAAGGAGTCAGTTTCAGAGAAAACAAGGTTTAGAAGGAAGAAGGGGCCCTGAAAAAGAAGGTCCCTCCTCAACCGTAGACTGCACGGAGATAGAGATGACCTAACTACTAGATCCGCATACCAGATCCTGCAAAGTCACGCAGGACCTATAAGAATCCCAGATGCCTTCTCCTGCTAGATCCGAGCAATGACTCATGGAAGGAGAGCAAAGAAAGAAAAAGATTAACCCATCTGAAGGTTCTAGGAACTGCCAGGGCGTCCATCAGACCAGCTTGAGGATTACTCGACCTTGAGGCGAACTTTGGCGTTTCGACGAGACGCCATGAGATCCAATTCTGGTAACCCCCAATTTGGTAGATAACCTGGAAAACACTTCCAGATGGAGCTCCCATTCGCCCGGATGGAAAGTCTGTCTGCTCAGAAAAACAGCTTCCAACCGTCTGCACCTGGACAGCGGATGGCCATAGACAATAATTGAGAGCCCGCTGAACAATCCAGACACCTCCAACCAGACTAAGACACTCCCAGTACCTTCCTGGAGGTTGAAGTAAATCATTAAAGGAATATTATCCAACTGAAACCCAGCTAAGGACAACAGAGGCCAAGCCATCAGAGCATTGTAAATCGCTATAAACTCCAAGAGTAATAAAGAGGAGAGCAGACACTTCCAATCCAAAATCCCTGCGCCTAAAAACAAGACAAACTGTTTTCCAGCTCAGCAGGAAGGTTCAATGCACACCTCTCACTCAGGAATATCTTGAAAAGCACGCGCCCTGAGACAGATACTCCCAAAAACTATTACGGGAGAGAATCACTTGACGATTGATCTTGATTTATCTCTAAGACAGATCCACTGTTGAAAATGGCAAAACGATGAAGTCCAATATCACAGACCAAATCCCCTTCATGGAGATCCAACCCCCCAACCCCCGAGAGCTCAGAGAGCACCTCAAAAGGGACCCACTGTATCCAAAAGAAAAAGCTGAAAAGTCAAGAGATGACCAGAACCACAGCTTAGGATCCTGAGATAAACAGGGACATCCTCCACAACCACAGAACCCCCACGGAAAAAAAACAACCTGTCAATGACAGTGAAAGTCCAGGGACAGAGTCCCCCCCCCCCCGAACAAGAGGGAGGAACACCACCAGCCACCTCAAAAGAGTGTGACCAGAAACATTCCCAAGGGGATCTCCCCCAAAGGAACACACCCCCAGAGAAAAAAAAAGTCTCCCCCCGGACACAAACTTGACACAGGGGTCAAAACTAACCCAAAACGAGCCAGCCCCACAGTAGATACCGGGTGGGGAAGATATGAAGACAAAGTGACCCTACTAAGGCACTACACAGGATGCTGATGCAAGTTTAGAACACCAGAACAACGGACCCCCAAAAGAAGTCTAAAACACATTCCCACACAGAAAAAACAAAGACCCAGAGCAGCCTTAAGGAGGGGACCAGACACTCCAATGAGAAAAAAGGAAACCCCTTCGAGACACCCCCCGAACACCAGCAGGAAAAAAAAACAGGACAAGCATAGACAGAACTATACCAACAACACCCAGAACCCCAGCCCAATCCCAGATCCACAAAGAGACCTGAAGGACCCCAACCAAAATTCCAGTCAGACACTCCTCACCTGAGAAAGGAACCCGAAAAAACTATGGGAAATCTAGCAAAACCTAAGAGAGGTCCGTGAAAAAAGCAGAACCGATCTCAAGGCTATAGAACCCATGACACGGAGCAAAACTCTGCGACATTCAGAAACTAGGGTCCCACATCGGCGCCTGACACTAAGAGGGTGGAGAAAATTCTGGAAAAACCCAGAACCAGAAACGAACAAGGCGACCCCAGTAAAACCGCTTCAAGCTAGAAGCCTCCAGCAGCAAAAAAGGCGAACCAGGCCCCATGTGGCAAGTCACAGGCTAGTCACCCCACAGCACCGCTGCCAGATCACAGAGAATGCAGGCATGATCCCACTATGTCTCGCATACCGACAAGTGATCCACCAATGATCCACAAAGAGGATCCATTAAAAGCGGAACAAAACAAAGTCCAGAGACCCTGGGAGTCTAAAACCACCAAAGGGTAGCAAGAAGACCAAGGCCCAAAAACCGCCCTTGCGGAGAAGGCCCCTCCCCCTGAATGGAAAACCAAAGCAATGCGGTGGAAGCCACCGACCCAGCCTTGGGAGAGAGTGGCATGCCCAGTCTCTCCCAGTATGCGGACCTGAAGGCCCAGATGTAGATGTATAGAGTAGTTTGTGAAAACAAACAATAAAACAAAAACACACAAGGTCCCGCCGGACCTGCCAGGCGTCACTGACAATACAACAAAGTGCACACAAATTCCGGACCCAACAGTCCGCAAACAACTTTCAAGGATGTAACAGAAAACAAGTCATCCCAGAAATTCCAGAGGGAACAATCAAATAAAAAAAAAGTATCCTAACCAGATGAAAGAAAAAAAGGCAGCCCAAAGGCATCCGCCAAAAAAAAAAAAAAAAAACTCTGGGAAAGGACACGAGCGACCGACAGACGACGATCAACATCCCAAATAGTCTAGCTCGAAGCACCATTCAATGACACAGTCCCTGACCGAGGGGGAGAGTAGAGGATCCCCCAATAAGTCATAAAGACGATGGAGTAAAACACGCAGCCGCTCGATCTGATAATGAAAGGTGCAAAATTGAGGAATATTCACCCCTGGAGGTAAATGAATAGACCCACCCGAAGTCTGGACACCAAGGATAATCGGGCAAGAACACAACTGTGCAGAACCCTCCGGATCCTGAAGGCGAACTAGCACCATCAAGATATTGAAACGGAAATGACCAGCCATCTCCAGGGGAAACAAACCACCCTTTTCGGAGGGAGAATTAATATTAGGGTTACACGCAAATGTAAAGGAAGGGTGATGTTGGGAATTCTCCGTTTGAGAAACAGAGCCCCCAGAGGCTGATGGCTCAATAGGCCCATGGCTCCCCGAGCCGGAGGAACCAGGCGCTCTAAGGCGGCACAAGAGACAGGACTGATAAACCTGCGTCAGTGGGGCCGAAGCACCTTCCTCACAAGAGGAAGAATCGGAATCAGAAACTTCTCAGCTTCAGAATCCTCCATGGTTAAAACCAAAAAGAAAATTAGAAAATTAGAAATTATATATATATATATAATTAAAACGGCACCTGACACCCACAATGGCTGGAGCACACACCACCACCTATGACCAGATACAAACGAAGCAGAAAATAATCGTCACCACATGGTCAGGAATGCGGAAACGAAACAAACCCAGTGTAACAACGCCCAGTCATAAGGTGAACCATAGAGTCCAAAACAGCACGCCAGAAAAACAGAATTTATGTTTACCTGATAAATTTCTTTCTCCAACGGTGTGTCCGGTCCACGGCGTCATCCTTACTTGTGGGATATTCTCTTCCCCAACAGGAAATGGCAAAGAGCCCAGCAAAGCTGGTCACATGATCCCTCCTAGGCTCCGCCTACCCCAGTCATTCGACCGACGTTAAGGAGGAATAATAGCATAGGAGAAACCATATGGTACCGTGGTGACTGTAGTTAAAGAAAATAAATTATCAGACCTGATTAAAAAACCAGGGCGGGCCGTGGACCGGACACACCGTTGGAGAAAGAAATTTATCAGGTAAACATAAATTCTGTTTTCTCCAACATAGGTGTGTCCGGTCCACGGCGTCATCCTTACTTGTGGGAACCAATACCAAAGCTTTAGGACACGGATGAAGGGAGGGAGCAAATCAGGTCACCTAAATGGAAGGCACCACGGCTTGCAAAACCTTTCTCCCAAAAATAGCCTCAGAAGAAGCAAAAGTATCAAACTTGTAAAATTTGGTAAAAGTGTGCAGTGAAGACCAAGTCGCTGCCCTACATATCTGATCAACAGAAGCCTCGTTCTTGAAGGCCCATGTGGAAGCCACAGCCCTAGTGGAATGAGCCGTGATTCTTTCGGGAGGCTGCCGTCCGGCAGTCTCGTAAGCCAATCTGATGATGCTTTTAATCCAAAAAGAGAGAGAGGTAGAAGTTGCTTTTTGACCTCTCCTTTTACCTGAATAAACAACAAACAGGGAAGATGTTTGTCTAAAATCCTTTGTAGCATCTAAATAGAATTTTAGAGCGCGAACAACATGAC